>NC_056739.1:765336671-765636671 GCF_019279795.1 Protopterus annectens | reverse complement strand
ACAGGAAGCTCGGGTTCACAACGTTTTAGTAGTGTACACAGGCAGGCAGTAAACTATACAGTCCAAGTATGAGAGGTTTGTCTGACTCTATACAGTAAGCAATTTCTTTATATAGTGTTTACAATCAGCTTTTGCCCACCTTACTGACGTGGTCAGTCACAGGGCATTTCCATCACTATGGTCCGCAATATTCTATACATACGAGGGTGCTGAGGTCATGCTTTTAAAATGTTTTCCCATGGGAATAACACAACCTTGCAAGGCACCTGGTCAATTACAGTGTCCTTCTGTAATTGTTGCTGTTTCAAGGACACTGGACTGTTCGGTACAATAGTCAGTTCATTTCTTAATCGTTCCTTTGTCTCTCTGGTAAGGAGTTGTACTCTATCTTCGATAGTGCTCACAAGGCCATCCTCCTCAGGGGAAGGGAGGATGTTATACATGTACATACATTTATTTTTCTGTAACCCAGCAGATAATTGATGCTGAGAGACATAACCCTGCTGAACTGGTTACTGCCAGGGTCAGAGTTCGATCACACTGCAGCTATGCTTCACCAATTACATGCATGATCATTTCTACTGCCATATTGTACAGTACAATTCAATACATTATATAGTATTTTGCTTCTAAACTGGCACTTCATATGTGTTTCTATATATATTTTTCTAACAACATCCATCCGGACGTATGCATGTTGTTCCGTCCTTTACCTTGACCGTGTGTAGTTGGCCGTCCGGAAACGCTGCTCTCCACATGTGATGTCCCACCTTCCCCTTCTGTGCCTGTGGCACCCTGTTAGGACGTCCTGTTTGGTAGGCACATGTTCCGCTATATGTGTTTGACTTCTCTGCATAGCTAATCATCGGTGCGGTGGTTCAACAACCCGACTTGTCCACATGTGTACAGTTATGTGCACCGTGGCGTGTGCAAACCTATATGGTTTGGACGGGTACATACCACATGTGGGATGTACACATTCTGCAGACACATTCACATGCAGCCATTTCTATATCTGTACCTGAGGTGGGTTGGTGACATGTGGGGTACATATTTGCACGCGTGGCACTGGCTAAGACAATACTTCTTACCACATTTCAGGTATGCCCATTGTGTGTAGGTGTGTAGCTGCACAGGGATGCTAGCTGGTTTGGGTGCACAGGCGTACATGGGTGGGACTTACATGCTACATTGGGGCTATTTTGTATTACATTTGCATGCATGGGTTCTGCTTCTGGATATTACACACGTGGCTGGGTGTGGGACATGTTGCTCTGCACATGTTTGCCTGTGTTTAGGGTTTCTTGGTTCCTTCCTGTTGTTATGTCGACACAGCTACCCGGCTGTGTACTCTCACTACTGCTTGTGACCATTATGGTTGACACCTTTTCCAATGCCCATAGTGGGACATGTTTTGTGGAAACATCGGATTTTGCAGGCCAACACATACCCACAGCAAGTGGTGTTGACAGATCTTCAGTTGTTTGCCATTATATACGCTTATTCTGGTAGCGTTTGGGTTCCTTATTCGGTTTCTGATGCCATGTATGTGTTTCATATACAAAATATATGTTTTATGCTACTATTACAGGTGTATTGAGTGAATATTTTTGCACAGAAATCGCAGGTCATTTGCCATGTTTCGATTTTTGCCGGACACAACTGTCCATTGAGGGACTGTCCAGAGCAAAGTGGGACAGCTGGTAACCCTGGTGACCATGCCCATGTCGCTACTGGGGTTGCCACCTTTTCCGATGGCCAAGGTGGGACATTTTCGGGACTCACATCAGATTTTACAGGCCGACACATACCCACAGTCACTATATAGCATAAAACTTCACTTGTTTGCCTAAATGAAAGCTTATTGTTGTAGCAGTTTGGTTGCTTATTCTGTTTCTTGTGACATTTAGGTATTTTACTTACGGAAATAACCATTTCAGACAACCATTACATTACATACGGGATATCATTTTGTCCTACAATCTTAGCACATTTGCCGTTTTTAATATTTTTATCCGGGACACAACTCCCCATGGAGGGACTGCCCTCGCAAAGTGGGACAGGTGGTAACCTTAGTCGCTACTCCTATGTCGGTGCGGCGCGCTGACATGCTGCGGTACACCTTCTCTGGGTATGCCCACTGACGGTGCATTGAAGGACGAACACGGTGTTACGCGTATCCTTTGTTCCTTGGACGGGTACACTTGGGCTTCGTGGGTTGTGTTTGCTTCTCCATTTTGTTGGGACGGGTACTATGTTGCATACTCTACGTGCGTTTCATTCTGCACGGGCCCTGGCTGCTGCCATTACTATTATGGGCGGACCGTGGCAGTCAGCACATTAGGTTGCTCATCGCCTGCCGGCTTAGCCACGCCTCCGGACGCATCCTACTTGGGCTCGCTCACGTACACTACGCACGTGTCTGTGGTTGCGGTGCTCTCTCATTACTATGCATATGGCGCTACTACGCCGACTGTTCACTGCACCGCCGGCGCAGGCCTTACACCGGCCCTGCACCGAGCTTCATGAATCCATGGCTATATTTATTTAACATCTTAGGCAGCTAATTATAATTTTTAATATACACATAAGCATATATTGCGTGTATTTGGTGTATTTAGAATGTTTAGTAATATATATATATATATATATATATATATATATATATATATATATATATATATATATATATATATATATATATTTACTTATTTGTGAATAATTGTACATGCAATGGGAGAAGTAGCATATTTGTGTTTGTGATGTAATTTCCTGTATTAAAAAAGGGAGCCAATTTTTAAACTATTTAACTGTTTTAAATGTGTTTTACTGATTTTGTCTGATGAAGTTTACTAATGCAGTAAATGAAAAGTACTTAACATAAGATACGACTCTTTCTTTATTCCATAGCCAGTATTGTGCTTGTTTTACATGTTTTGCTATTTACTACTCACTAAGTGCTTTACCAGTTTCGAAAGCCAACAAAATACTTCATGCTTTTTTTTTATATATATCTAATAGTACACAGAGCAGAAAATCTGCACTGCAAAGAATTATGATCATGTCTCCAATCGTAACTTAGTATTGTCTGTTTTCAACATGGATGCCAAAATTCATCTCTCGAGCTTTGCATAATAAAAGGATTATTATGACTGGAAATCAAATTATAATCCTCTAAGTAATATGTGAGCATAAATATTATGCTCCCAAACTAACTAAAAGATAAGCTTATGTTTGGGCTAACATCAGAGCTGCTATACTTAGCTTTGTGCTACAGCACATATAGCAGCCACTTTTAAACAACATCAGAACAAAGCAGTACACTTCTCACTACCACATACACACACAAACACACACACACACACACACACACACACACACACACACACACACACACACACGCACACACACACACGTGCAGATATACACAAGCAGCAGCTTTAAGTGTCTAACAGGATTTAAAGCTGTCAGTGCATCAGACATATACTTCACTTGTGGCTACTGTCTATGTGGCTATGCTAAATGTGTTACAACTTTAAAAGCTGCAAACCACTTCACACTTCTACACATCCACTGTAATCCAAAGTACTTCAGAGCAGCTAAAACTTAATGTACTATGAAGAATTATAATCAGGTTCCACTAATCATTATCCACTAGCCATGTGTTCCCAAAACAGAGTTCTAGGGTCAACTGTTGATCATAACCAACTTATTATGTGTTCAAGGCATGCATGTCAAGAAATTCACCTCAAGAGTGGAACAAAGTAAATGTTGGAAGGTTAAATTTCACATCCATGTTGAGAATACATAATACAAATTATGTTTAGTGACATCTGATCCTACTTATTTACAGAACATGGAGATCCGTATACCACAAATTACAGAAAAAATGTAAATCTTGAAGTACTTTATAGCTTTGAAGGCCTTTGTAATGTTTTTGAAAGCCTTAAAACACTTGATGATTAACACTGCACAGCAGGCAAAAGTGAAAATATTCCTGTGTGAAACTAATGGCTTTAAAGAGAATTAGACACTTTCTTCTACCACAAATTATGTTTAAAAATGTGGCACAGCAAAGAATCTAATAGATTTTAAAACTATTTCACTTATCCCTCTGTTCTGTGATGAGTCTAACATTAGACCACAGCTTAACGCTGCTTAAAGGTGCTAAACAAAAGCTTTTGTGAAGCACCTTTATTATGTCAGCAGACTGCTTACCAAGCATGCTTTTTTTTCAAACATACGCCTTCTACTTTAAAACTCATTCTTAAAAATAATTTCATAGGATCATGGGAATTACAAGGTATGTAACTCAGGCCATTTGTGCCTTGCTAATACTCACCTTCATGATGCACCTCCTTCTTCTAGAAGGGAAAAATAGGTCAAGCCAAGGATGCCAATTATCAAAGTTCATCTTGAAGGATATGAGGGTGTCAGTGTCTTTAAAACGTAACATTAATTTATTACAGAGATATACTAAATGGGTAATACATCTGTCCCTCCAGTACATTTTATTTATATGCTGGTATTGATTTATATTTTTAGTTTGAGAAGATGCAAGCGAACAAGGAGGGCTGGGTCTTTAGTGCAAAATATAAATCCCAGGTAAGAAACTGTAAGAGAATGAGTACAGAAATAGGGCCTTAATCCTTTTGTGGTAGCCAGTGGTCATTAGACCAGTAATCTTTTTTGTTCAGAATTACTACCACCTTTCTAGCCAGGTGACATGTCTGGATAGGTACATACCAAAGATGGCACTATAATTCAGCTAATTAGAACAGAGTACAGAGGGATGGCTTCTTCTGATATGGATGATATATTTTTAGATATTAGTTCTGATAAATACAGGGAGTTTTCTGATCATGTGGTGGTCAAAAGACAGGAAGATGTCAACCAAGGTACCATGATCTTCGACTACTACATCATACTGGAGTGGGGTACTAGCTATACTGTAACTTGGGGATGAGTGTTTTTACCAAAAGTGACAATACTGAATTCTTTGCATTTAAATTTAGCTCTTTTTCAGTTTATCACTGGGTTGTTAGGATTTGCACTTTCTGTAGCTTATAGTCATTGATAAACTGTTAGCCATACAACAAGGTTTATGGTTTGGAAAGTGGAGAAATTCATGCCAAAAAGAAGTGGACCTAGTAGTGAAACCTTTGGTAGACTGCCAGTTACCTTCTTACTTTCTGAGGCAGTACCTGATGCTTTAGCTAATGGGCTCTGTCTTTTAGCTGGTTGGCATCCATATCATCACATAACTGTCTACATTTAGATCTGTTAGTTTATTTATAATATCAGTACAGGGATAGTGTCAATTGCTTTGACTAGATCCAGATAAGCTGTATGGACCGGATGATCAGTATCCACTGTCTCTGTGACCTTCCCAAAGAAGTTTTCTAAATTAAGTAGCCATGACCTCCTTTTGACAAAAGTAAACTGCTGAGGATTTAACTGAATGAAGTTTTTGATATCATTGTTTAGGAAGTCTGTTGTGATGCATTTCCATAGGTTTGCAAATTACACTAGTTAAGCTGATGGATTTAAAGTTCACAGGGTCTGTGGTAGGGTCCTCTTTTGAAGGAGCATCACAACAGCAGTTCTCCATACTTCATGTACATAATCTCTGGTTAAATTTAAGTTAAACAAGTTCATTTGGGTTCCATGAGGCTGTGTTTGGAGCTATTTATTAGGTATCCAAGCAAATGGGACCCATGGAAATGGTATTTATGGTTTCTGACAGCACAGATAAGACATGTTCTTTGGTGATCTTAATGTGTGTAATGGATTTAGGCATTTACAGAATTTTGATAACTGTTTCTGAAGTAAAGTTCACACTAAATTTATCTGTAAATAGATTAGATATATTATTCAGGTCAGATTTACTGATGCTCTTCTGGATTGGAACAAAAAACTGGTGCATGCTATTTATTAATTTACTGATGTATCTGAATAATGATTTGTAGTTATCCTTGGCTTCGGATACTACTTTCAGTTTGTGTTTGGCTTTGATCTTCCTGACTGTAGATTTGTTTTTTTACTGATCTTTTGGATATAGTCTTTAATGTGGGTGAATTTAAATTTGTTATAGGGCTTTATTTATTTGTTTATTTATTTTTAATTTTATTTATTTTACATTTGTTAACCGAGAAACCGGGACACATATCCATTTTCAGCAGAGGCCCGAGGAGAAAAGCTCCAATAGCATGTCATAAAGAAATTACACAAGAATATCATACAGATATAGGTTCCATAGTAACATAAGTAATGTATAGATTAACAATTCCTTTAGTAAAGTCAGCATACAGCATTCTAGTAGTAGATTTATATAGAATATAAAATATAAACACACGAAAAACATTTTTTTTTCTTTCTAAATTATGAGTACTCTCAATATTTTGTTACAGAAATAACCAGTGATTATTAAGCTTTACAGTGACAGGAATTAGGGGACCTTTAGTAGAATCCTTGAACATGGTACTGGTGCAAATTAACCTGGGGAGTAGCATGAACAAAGTGAATTGTTTGAGAAGTGGGTTCTCAGGAATTTCTTAAATTGATTAGTGGAGGTACTGAAGGTTATTTGGCTAGGTAGTGAGTTCCATATTTTGGCAATAGTGCAGGCAAAGAGAGATTTGCCAGCATCATTTTTGAGTCTGATAATGCTTATTAGGTTCTGAGAACTAGATCGTAAGGCCCTGATAGGGATGTGGGGGTTAATTATATTTTGAAGTGCAAGGGGGTTTTCTGGAAGGTAGAAGAGATTATGCGCTATTGTGAGTTGATTAAACAGAAGTAGTTGAGGTAGCTTCAGCCATTTGAGTTGGTTATGGGCAAGACAGTGGTGGGAATTGTATGAGGTTTCAGTAGCAAAGTTGGCTATTTCGTTAAAACAAGATTCCATTTTGTTCAGATCACTCTGGCAGAGATTAGTAAGGATGGGAGAAGCATAGAGAAGGATGGATAAGAGATGAGTTCTTGCAATAGTAGCTTTGGTTTGTTTAGTTATAAAGTGTTTGTTCCTATAGAGAAGTCCTATTTTTTTATTAACTTTCTTAATGGTTTGTGCTATATGGATGTCAAATTTGAGGTTATTGTCTATTTCTACACCTAAGAGTTTAGTGTGTGCAGTTGGAGTGATTTGAATGTTATATTTGGAGTGAATAGTAAAAGTATTGTTGAGGGGGGAGCATGACCTGGGCTGAAAATAATTAATTTAGTTTTTTGAGGGATTAAGAATAAGTTTGATGTTTGTGAACCATGTTTCGGCTAGAGTAAAAGTGTTTTGAGTGAGGATTTGCAGTTCCTTTAAGGTGGGGGCGGCACTTATAAGGGTGGTGTCATCTGCGTATTGTACTACTGATTTTGTGAGTGAGGAGGAATTGATTTGGTTGGTGAATAGTGAGAACAATAGTGGGCCAAGGATGGATCCTTGAGGGACACCTATGGATACTGGTAGCAGAGGGGACAGCTGGTCATGCCATAGGACTGCTTGCTGTCAACCATATAAATTGCTAGTAAACCATGATATAGTGGAGGGGCTGAGGCTTAGGGTAGATAAAGTTTTAGAAGAAAGTTATGGTCTACCATGTCAAAGGCTTTAGATAAGTCTAAGAAAATGGAAGATACAAATAGTCCCTTGTTTCTATTGTGGTTAACTATATCTGTAAATGATAGTAATGCTGTTGTGGTGCTGTAGGATGGTCTAAAGCAATGCTGAGTTTTGGAGATTAAGTTGTTTTGTAAGAGATACCGAAGTAGTTGGGAATGTACAGCTCTCTCTAATATCTTGGATTGAGGTGAAAGTATTGCAATTGGGTGGTAGTTGGTGAGTTCTAAGGAGTTGCCTCCTTTGTGCAGTGAAATAATGTGTGATGTTTTCCACAGGGTGAGGACTTTGAATTCTGCAAGTGACCTGTTTATGAGGATGGACACAGGATAGGCTATGGCATCTGCTCCTGCTGTCTGAAGGAATTTGGCTGGTAGGGTGTCAGCAGCTAGTGTGGTTGGTTTGAGTTTCTTAAGGAGCTTTGAAATAATTTTAGTGAGTACAGGGTGTAGGGAAACATTGGTGGTATTGTTTTGAGTAGTAGGGTGGGTTTTGCTAGCACCTGGTATAGGGCCCCTAATGGTATTGAAGGCATTGGTAAGGGTTTGGACTGTTTCGGTAAAGAACTTGTTAAATTGTGTGGGAATGTTGTCATTGTTGTTTGGTAGTACCAGGGTTGGGGTGGTGGCTTTACCTGGGTGGATTATACCATTTATTGTAGCCCAAAATTTCTTAGGGTTGTTGGCATATTTTTCCTACATGTTTTTGTAGTAGTTACTTTTGTCTAGTTTGATTTTTTTTTTTTTTTGCTTTGTTTCAAAGTTCTTGGTAGGTTTACCTCAGATTACTGGTTTTGTTCTTTTTATATTGACTCCAGGTCAGATCTCTCTCATTCATTGTAGTCTTAGTATCTTTAGTTAGCCATGGAGCATACTTAGTTTTTAGTCTTATAGTTCTGGAGTGGGAATGATAGTTTAGGATTTGCAGGAAAGTGGAGTTAAAGTACTGTACGGCGTCATCTATAGATAGCAGTTTTAGGGGTGTCCAATTACAGCTTAGTTGTGAATTGATAAAGTCAGTTGTTTCAAAGGTTGTTTTGTTACGTATTACACTGAGGTTGGGTTGGCTTATGTAATGGGGTCTGTTCCGAGTTAGGTAGGTTGGATGATGATCACTTAGACTGTCAGGTAGACAGCCAGAGTGCCATGCTAGAGTGGGGTTAGATAACAGAATCCAGTCTAAGATGGATTCGCGTTTTGAGATTTTGTCTGTTCTCGTTGGGGTGGATATCATTTGGGTAAATCTATGGAGGTTAATGTGGGTAGTTGGAGTGTGGCTAGAGCAGTTCAGCCAGTCGATATTAAATCACCTAATAGTACAGTTTCTTGTGGCATGGCGTTTGAGATCCAGTTTAGCAGGTTTTCCATTATAGTAGTGTTATTGCCTGGTGGAATGTAGCCACCTGCAATAATGATATGTTTGTTTGAGTTTAGTTTTAATTTGGCAAGGATTAGTTCAACATCTTTGATTTCTTGGGTGTTACAATCAATTTGTTAAATGGTGAGATGATTTTGGAACAATGTCGCTACACCACCTCCCTTTTTCTCTACTCTAACTCTGCTTATTATGTTATAGCCAGGGGCTGTAATCTCATTATTATGGTTTTCTGGTTTAAGCCATGTTTCAGTTAGCACTAGTATTTCTGGTTTATATACAGCTAGAAGGGCATGAATGTCCTGGATTTTAAGTATACTTCTTGCATTTATGATAATGAAGAGGAGAGAGGAGGTAGGTCTATAGTTTAGGGGGTTTGGCTGATTAGAGTCTGTGAAGGGTGTTGTGGTGAGCCCTGGATTAGGGTGAATGTCACCACATTGAATGAGTTTGTGGAGTAGGTGAAGATACAGTTTAGTTCGTTTGTGTAGTAATTTAGTATATCTTAATGAGGAGTGAGGGTTAGTTCTGACTGACAGTTTGTAGTGGGAGTAAAAGACTGTTCTAGAGGAGGTGCAGTCTAGTAGTGTGATAGGGAAGAAACAAAGTTTCATGGGAGTGGATAGAAGTTTGGTTTGCCATTGTGGGGGGGGTACTGATATGTAGTTGAGTGTTGTAAGAGGAGAGGTAGGAGAGCAGGAGAAAGGTGGTGATAGTACATAGTACAACATCTGACATGGCTTAGTGGTAAATCACTTTGGCTATGGTGTGCAGGGTCTTGGGTTCGAGCCTTGCAGAGGCTGTTTAGCATTGGAAGGATGGCCTAATGGTTAAGGTGTTTGCCTTACAAACATAAGGTGCAGGGTTTGAGTCTCACACGGGATAATTGGCTATGTTTAAAAATGGCTAACATGCGCAGTTAGCCTATTACTTACCTATGAACCTATGGGTAGAGTAGTGCTTTTGTTAAGTGGGACTGTTGTTTATAGTTCATCATGTTTGGTGAAGAGTGTTTAAGGGTAGAAACTTAAAGTAAGTGGGTTTGATATACTAATAATGATTGATAGTAAGGGTGTGGTGAAGGGTGTTGGTTTGTAAGTGATATGTGTGGTGTGCAACTCTAATTGGGTGGGAGGTAACTGATAGAGGGTGTGGTGTCTAACTATAAATGTAATTGATATAGGGGTGGGTGGGAATGGGGGAAGGGTAGGGGAGTGAAGTGAGCTCAGCGAACAGAGGGGGGCAGAGCTAGTAGTCCAAGACACTGGAGAGTTTGGCAGACTATCATTGTTATGTGAAAGACAACCTATTACTGCAATATGTTTCCTATATGGGTGGAAGGTAGTTATGTGGCAGTTAAGTAACCTTAGACTAAATTCAAACAAAATAGTCAGTATATCAGAGATGTATTGTGTAATTCAGGGAGCTGGAGTGTGGGCAGGATGGATAGGAAGAGGCAAAGGTTCACTCTAGATTATAGAGGAAAAGGAGTGCAGTATAGCTAAGAAGGTAACAGATATATTGGAGGGGGTGATGCCTGCCACTAATCTGTGATGCAGCATTTGACCACACTAATGTCAGCTGTTCTTAAGGGAGTGCACTATGTAAAGTACACTAAACCAAGAAAGTTAACATACATTCACTACTTTCAGGATATGGTTCTCTCAAACTTTTTTACTGGGTCTACAGTATTTTTTGGGCATTTCTTCTTAACTGATGTAGGTATTTGATGGGAGGGGGGATCCTTAAATAATGGCTATGGATGGTCACTAACACGCTAGCAAGCACAGCAGCAGCATCTACGGGGAGGCTAGGACAGTTTGAAAATGGTGCCTCACCAACAGGGTTCCCTAAGTAAACTTCCTTGGAATTTTCCTTTTCTAATAGAGCTTATTTATAATGGTGGACCAGCAATGTGGTTTGTTTTTATATTTCTCATTATATTTGGCTCTGACAGGGGCTGCCAGATCTTACACTTTTTAAGCTGAAGTAGAACATTGTTATATAAGTATCAGCTGAAACTGCATGCAAACTGGTGATATTACAAGTAATTTTCAATAGGTCATCATAGAGTTTGTGTAAGTTTGTCTGTTTGAAGTCTTTAAACACAGATTTATTCAGTGATGGAGTATTTGAGACTTTAAAGGAGAAAGTCACTAGAGATATGATAGTAGTAATAGTAGTTGTACATGTGGAGGCTATGTTGATTAAGAACAATATTTGGAATGTTTTACCCCTCTAGTGGTCTTCTCATTTATTAAGTCCATCAATTTTTGCATGTACCTAACCTTTGAGGTACAGATGCACCAGTTTATTGATGGACAGCTGAAATTACTCATCATAAAAGTACTTTTTGTTACTGACATTTCAGATAGGACATCTGTGAATTTTTACAAAATAAATTAATTTAGATTGATAGAATAAACACATTTTAACAGCTTCCCTGATCTTATCACTACCAGTGCCTAAAGACTGACTGTATTTTTAACAACGTCAAGCTTACAAGTCCTAGTTTCATACATCCATATATCAAGGGATTCTAGCTCTATTTCTAGAATGCAGTTTCCTTGCGCACATTCCAGAAGCAAGACAGTAACAAGATGCCTAGTAACTACTTTTATCCCAGGTGGCATATCCTTTTTTATTAGTCTGAATGTGAAGATTTCTGTTTCCACAGCCATATACATCTGTGGGAAAGTACAATTAATGGAATGCACTCTTCTAACCTAAAGTAATATTTCAAGAAGCAATAAGCTTTAAACACTGCAAATATGTGCACATTTCAACTGTTCTGGTGCATTTTCTATGGAAGGAACTCCATATTCTATACAGTTCACATTTTACAAGCCCAAAACTTACTGGAAGCAATAAACAGAACTGTATGAAGCTATTACATTTTCCTTGGCTTTGTGCAGCTCTCTGTATGTTACACTGAAAAAACAAATGCAAATCTCACTCAGTTTATTACATAGTGGTCCTATGAAAATAATTACATTTCCTTTAGCATAGTACCATGTCCCTAAAATCCTTATCCACCAATTATTATTTATTTATTTATTTTATTTTACATTTGTTAACCGGGATGGTCTGACTGGACACAGGTCCATTTTCAGTGGAGGCCCAGGGAGAAAAGCTCTACAGTAAGTAAAATTTTACACAATATGTTAAAATACAGTATACAGAGAATTTTCAAACAGGAGCAGTGGTTAGTATTGTCGCCTCACAGCAAGAGGTTCTCCCATTCAATTCTCAGCAGGAGCGCCTTCTGTGTGGAGTCTGCATGTCCTCCCTGTGGTCGAGTGATGTCTAAAGAAATGCAGGTAGGTGCATGCATGAATGGGTGTGCCTTCTTTGAAGGCTGGGCATTGGGCTGGCAATTCGGCACCATAAAAATCCGCTGCCAATCATTAGCAGACCGGAGTTCCGCTGTGGCGACCCCTAACTGGGAAAAGCCGAAAGAAGACAGATATGATAAAATATAGTATACAGAAGAAGACATAACAAGACCTATCTATACAGGACAAAATAGTTACACATGGTTAATAACAGAATAAGTAAGCAAATTCTGTCAGCATTAGGAGAAGACCTAGACTGTAATATATATTACAGTAGGTATATTACGAAGTGAGGTATATAAGTGGAATAATTTGAGGACTTATGTGTGTTACAGCACCTGACTCTATAGTACAAGTACCCTCTGATGTCATAGCATGTGGCACTACAGTACTTCTACCCATTGGTGACACAGCATTTGATGCTACAGGACTAGAACACAATGACATCACAGCACTTGGCACTAACATAAAAGTCCCCATTGATGTCATGGTGTAACTAATCTTACACAAGCAGTACCCAGTGAAGTCACAATACCTGTCAGTACAGTACCAGTAAATACTGATGTCATAACATCTAGTATTGTAGTATGCAACTTGATGTCACAGTACCTGATACTTTAGTATAGTACCCACTGATGCAAAAGGCATCTGGGAGTTGAATACAAAACACAGAAGTATACAAATTTCAAAGTGAGGTGTATCTAACAAGTACTAAAAACATAAAATCTGGCATGAAAGTGGATTACACCAAAATAAATTACTGTCACAATACAAACATCTGAATGGCATAAAGCCAGAGGTATTAGTTTGTGTATACCACTGTTTAAACAAAAAGATATGCAACTATAAGCTTATCTCATGGGCTGGCACTGGAACAACTGGAAGTGCTAGAATAGCTATAATGAGCAAGACAGGACTAGATAACAGTCACTAAATGAAATGCAGTGCAACAGCTGACAATTATATAACAGAGGAGAGTACATATACAGGGCAAATGCTACAGCATTAAAAGGAGGTACTGCAGTTTCAGGCTGCTGTAACCTCACTGAAGGTGTGGTGTTATGGCAAAGCATGTACCAGAGGTGCAGTGCATAGTAATCAATTATGTGACATGCAGTATTATAACATCAGAGCAGGGTGTAGATGCAAACTGTATGGATATGACACTCATAGTGCCACCAAAGTACTGTTAATATAAAGTAAGCTCATATATAACATATGGCACATTGTCCTCAGAGTGAATACATCAGGAACCACTGCTATGATACCCATAATGGTACAAAACTTACAACATCTCTAAATAAATGGTATGCCATGGAAGCACCAGTGTCTTAATATAATTAAGAGGTTCATTGCACTATCTACCTGAATTTTACCTAGAATAGTAACAGAATACCGTTAATATATGATAGGATATTAACATTCGGTGTGCAGTTAAAATAGCTAAATATCACTTCAGCAGTACATTCAAACTATATAAATATCTAAAAGAAATGGCTAAATAGGGTTAACTGAAATAACATGATAAAATCTTTGCATATAACAATTACACATTAGATAAATAGTATATTATACTATCCAGATACCAGAAAGAGTACTGCACTGTATTGTTAGCAGCCTGTGCTTACTCATAATTGAGTACTACCACAAAGGTAACAGATATGAACCAAAGAAATTCTAATTATGGTGATTATAACAAAATGCGTACAAATTCTATTGAAAGATTACTTCCACGTTGTGGATGTTTTCTTTGCAACAAAGACTCTGTTAGTTTCACAGAAGGCAGATATTGTTTGAGGTACTGTACTGTATCCTGTGATTCACAGAATGAGAGATAACATTCTGAAACATTTGATAAACAGAGTAATCAACACTGCTCTGTAACATATGATACACAAAGTGGTAGGCATTATTCTGTAACGTGACACTCAGAGTGTGAGGCAATACTCTATAATGTGTGATGTACAGAGTGAGAGGCACTACTCTGTAGCATGTGATGTACAGAATGACAGGCAGTATTCTGTAATATGTGATGTACAGAGTGACAAGCACTATTCTGTAATGTGATGTACAAAGTGACAGGAACTACTCTGTAACATACTGCACAAAGTGTCAGGCACTACTCTGTAAAGTGTAATGGATGTTGCAAAGTAGTGCCTGTAATGTGTGATATTCAGAACTGTAGGCACTGCTGTGTAATGTGTGATACACAGAGTAACAAGTGCTACTCTCTGTAACATTGATGCTCAGAGTGACAGGCACTACTCTGTAAGGTGATGCATAGACTGGCAGGCACTACTTTGTGTGATACCCAGAGTGGCAGACACTGTTCTGTAATGTAATGCACAGAGTGGCAGGTACTACATTGAAACGTGATACACAGAGTGACAAGCATCACTGTGTGATTTGTGATACCCAGATTGGCAGGCACTAACCTGTAACATTTAAACCCACATTGTGAAGCTTTGTGTGCCTGAGATGCAAAGTTTCCCATCCTGGTGTACCACATGCAGTTTATTTATTTATTTATTTAGATGTTTTCAGTTTGATAACCACATAAGTGTGCTGGTCATCAGACCATTTTCAGCCACAACCAGGGTCCACTTAGACAAACAAATACAGTTACAGAGTCAAGAAATAAATATCACTTAAGAAACAAACATAAAATTGCAATGCACAAAACAATAACAGATTTCGCCATATGTATACAATAACAGGTTTAAGCATTCATGGACAAGAAAGATTGCACATACTGGGTTAACATTATGTTATGTAGGTGAGACAGAATCAAACATTATCTTGAAAGCAAGTGGAGTTGAATTCTTTGATTAGCTGTTCTTTTATTTTACTTTCATTTATCCTTACCTCAGGTGTGAGTTGATTCACTTTTGAAAGATCAAGTTTTGTGACCGTTCTTTCCTCAATGATGGTTTTGGAGTGGGATTGAATAAAGGATATTAGTTCATCACGATTGTCTGTAAGGCAATAATTTTGAACCCTAATCATAAGTTTAAATCTTAGTGAAGGACAGTAGCCTTGACTGGTAATTTTAAATAGTAGAGTGCTAAGAAGTAGCTCTGACATTTTTTTACTGGTAGTAATAAATCAACTTTTGTAAGAGGTCACAGAAGTAGGTCTGTGCATTGGCAGGTAGGATACATCTACATATTTTAATATCCACCATTTGGATGTTATGTATATTGGAGGAGGAGGACTGCATAGTCAATAAAGGGAGCCAGTATTCTATTCTAGGGATGAAAACAGTTCTTGCTCTTGCCTATTGTACACAGGAAGAGAGAAAGTAAGGAATTCTGCAGTATAATTTTGGTTGAGAAGTGTACTTTTTATGTTTTATCAGTGTACAGGGAGAAGGATAACATGGTGCCAAAGGTTATGCCAAAGTACCTTTGTTCAGTAAAATTTGGGATAAAGTTACCCTTGTTATCCCTTATGAATAATGGAGGGAGAACAGGTTTGCTATCATTATATTGACTTGCATGTGGTGAAGTCTACCTGCACAATGAACTACATTCTGAATGCCAGAATTTCAAACACCAAAATTCCCAAATGTCCTAATTTGTCCCCTTTTGAACCCATGGCATCAAATGTTCCTTGGTCCAGAGCAGTAGGGAGTTTGGATGTTCAGTATTTGTGTCGGTTATACCGGAATTCTGCAGTCTGACTTTCACTGAGGTGCATCAACCATATTTCAACTAGACTTCCTGTGAGTTGACATAATGATAGCAAACCAGGAGAACATGAAGTTTTGGGGGATAAAAAAGATTATGAAACTGGATTTCCTGGGCCTGACTAGGAGCTTGTAAATGTGGACTTAAGTGCATAGTTTGGAGAAAGAGGTCTGGAGTTTCTGTTGGACATTGCTGACTGAGGAGTTAGAGTCAAGGAGTAGAGAGTCATCTGTGTACATAATGACATGGAGATCTTGGAGGGTTAGTATCAAGCCATGTTTAAAGAGGGGACAATTGTAGAGGCCAAGAACACTTCCTTGGGGAACCCTCTGTTAAGGTTCCCAATGTTATAAAGGGAACTGTCAGAAAATATCAGCAAAGTCTGGTTTTCAAGAGAGCTTTTAAACCATTGGATTGTATTTGTTCCAATGTTTAATTTGTCTAAAATATTAAGAAGAAGGGATAAGTTACAGTTTCAAAGGGTCTTGTTATGTATGCAAAAGACCTCCTATAATTTGGATTTTGTTCATGTTACTGAAGATGATGTTAGTTTGTGTATCTTGCTGTCATGGTACTAAATTAATTGTGGCAGCTGTGTTGTGCATCTCAAAGTAGACCATATTTATCACATACAGTATACAAATGTTTCCATACTGGTGTTCCACATACATTATGCACAATATCACCATCCTGGATACCAGATACAGTAAGCAGATGACTGCCCATTCCGGTAAATCACATACCATATACAGATGTTCCCATTGTAGTGTAGTGCAGATGTCCACATGCTGATGTACCAGATACAGTATGCAGATGTCCTCATCTTGGAATATCACATAGAGTATGCATAGCTGTCCCATCCTGGAATACTGCATACTGTATGCAGACTTCTCACCATTCTGGTGTACCACATACAATATACAAATGTTCCCATTTTTGGTCTGCCACACATAATATGCAGATGTCCACATGCTAATGTAGCAGATATGCAGATGTCCTAATCCTGGAGTATCATATACAGTATGCATAGTTTTCCATCCTGGAGTACAGGGAGCATCAAACACAGTATGCAGATTTCTCTCCATTGTAGTATACCAAATACAGTATATGGATGTACACATCCTGGTGTACCACATACAATATACAGATGTGCACATCCTGGTGTACCACATACAATATACAGATGTTCACAAAGTGGTGTACTATGTACAGTATACAAATTTCTACATCCTGATGTACTACATACAGTATGCAAATGTCATGATCCAGCTATGTTGCATGTAATACACAGATGTCCACATCCTAGTGTCCTAAATGCAGTATACAAATGTCACCATCCTGGTGTATCACATACAGTATGCTAATAAATCCATCACATTGTACCACATACAGTATACAGATGTTCATATTTTATGTACCATCCTATAATATACAAATGTCACCATCTTGGTGCACCACATACTATCTATCTTTCTCTTTTTCCTTCTCTCTCTCCATATGTATATATGTGTGTGTGTGTGTGTGTGTGTGTGTGTGTGTGTGTGTGTGTGTGTATATATATATATATATATATATATATATATATATATATATATATATATATATGTGTGTGTGTGTGTGTGTGTGTGTGTGTGTGTGTGTGTGTGTGTGTGCATGTGTGTGTGTGTGCGTGTGGGGTTCCTATTACATTATTGAAAGATAATGTAATCGAATGCTCAGAACTTCAAAACGGCCGCATTTTGAAGATCGCATTGTGGGATCGCAGTACAGTAAAGATTGGGATATTTGCCCTTTCCTGACTGTAGTGCGATCTTGGATTTGGAATATATATTTAGTGGGGGGTGTGGGGGATGCAGCCCACCCTCAATAAAAGTTTTGATATGCGGCCGTTTCGAAGTTCTGAGCATTCGATTATGTTATCTTTCGATAACGTAATACGAACCCTGTGTGTGTGTGTATATAAATTTGTGTGTGTGTGTGTGTGTGTGTGTGTGTGTGTGTGTGTGTGTGTGTGTGTGTGTGTGTGTGTGTGTGTGTGTGTGTGTGTGTGAGTACATCATACAATATATAAATGTCACCATTGTGGAAAATAGCATACAGTATTAAGATTTCCCTGTCCTTTTGTACCATGTGCAGTATGCAGATATTCCCATCCCTGTGTAGAACATACAGTACAAAGATTTTCTCATTCTGATATACTACATACAACAAGCAGAACTAACCATCCTGATATAGCACATAACAGTGCACACGTCTACATCCTGTTATACCACATACAGTACACAGATCTCCACATCTTGCTGTACTACATACAGTATACAAATGTCACTGTTGTGGTGTATCCCATACAGTATGTGCATCTGCATCCTGGTGCATCACATAAAGTACATAAACATGTTCACATCCTGATGTACCACATACAGTATACAAATGTTCCCACAATGGTGTACCACATGCAGTATGCAGATATTCTAGTCCTTTTGTATCACAGTGATGGAAGTAATACATATGTCACAGAGCAAGAACCCACATCATATTACATACAACAGCTGGAACATCCACAGGGGATCCTCACATAAAGGATACAGGGAGTAAATAATGTGTCCTACACGGACTGTATCAACATGCTATCCCTATACTTGAACTCATAAAAACTATTGAAGGGTGATTTTTGCCTAGCACACAAGGCATCTGTGGTAGAGCTAACCCACTTGATGGTGTAAACTATGGCTTTAGGTGATTCTGTCGTGTTGACTAATGTCACCAAATGAGCATGGGTATTTGTCGGTGATAAGTGGGTTGAGGACCCAGCCTACTACATCCTATGCCAGGGACTCATGTGAATGGTGGGAGGGGTGTGTATCCCCCTATTCACCAGTGTGTTCCCGTTGTAAAACCAGCAGCTATGGGTCAATAAGCTACTAGCCGGCTGGTGTCCAGTTGCTTAGCTTGGGTACCTGGGATAGCTCTGTTGAGTAAAAGCTGGATGAAAAACCAATCAACCTGCCAAACATGAACAAAGAATTGCTACACTCAGTGCAGGTTAACTGACAGAATGCAGCTTGGAAGTGGGTGACATGATGGTATGGAGGAGGCTGGACATCCTATTTATTCAAGTGTCAAGATGGAAGGGCAGTACAGCACAGACACTTGGCTTGGGATCTAAACTCTACTACTCAGGAAAAGGAAAAAATTAGAAATGGTGTGGGAATTGTGGTGAGAGTGAGGTTTCAGAAGGTAGAGATTGATATCATCAGAATTAGCGACAGGCTCATGGTAATCAGATTCCAGTGTTATGATAAGGCAGCATTCATAATCTCAGCTTATGCCCCACAGCAGGGTTGTGATAGTGAGGAAAAGAGTGCATTCATACAGCAGTTACAGGACCTGATAGATAAAGCAGGGCAGCATGAATTGGTGTTGATAATGGGTGACTTGAATGAAGATATCTGGACAGACAGAACAGGATATTAATACTGCCTGGGTCCAAATAGGTGAAGAAACAGTAATAAAGAAGGAGAGGCCATTCTAGACTTCTATCTTGCAAATGGCTTGATTGTAGCCAACATATGGTTCAGAATGAGAAACAGTCACAAGATCACATACAAGAGTGGCCAACATGCAACTCAGGTAGATTTCCTCTTAGTTAAGAAAGGGCACCGGCATAGAATCAGTGATTGCAAAATCATCCCCAGTGAAGCAGTCAGCCCATGGCATAAACCACTGGTTGCCACAATCAGCTGCAAGCAATGGTCAGACAAGGCTTTAAGATCAACAGATACCAGGCTGAAGACCTGGAAGTTGACTGGAGAGAAAGCACAACAGTTCAAGGAATTACTAAGGGCTCTAGCACCCTAAGAGGAGGAGGAAATAGGTGGAGTTGAAGAAGAATGGGAGCCCCTCAAAATAGCATGTTTGAGCACTATAGAACAAATATGCAGAAGAGCCAGGTATGGAAATAAGTTTCATAAGGAAAGCTGGAGGTGGAATGCAGAAGTCCGGTAAGTCATCAAAAGAAAGAAGAAGTGCAGGAAAAAGCGGGAGATAGAAAAGACAGACCAGGCTAGGAAGGAATACTGGTTGGCTAACAAAGGAGCTAAGAAAAGAGTTGCACTAGCAAGGAACATGGCATAGGAGGCACTCTACCAGCTTCTGGAAAGTGACTTGGTAGGTGGCAAAAAGAAAGTATATCAGGTTTCAAGACAAAGACAGAAAGATAAAGAAGATAGTCAGGCACCCTTCATAAGGGATGGCAGCAACAACCTGCTCACCAGTCCATTAGACATCAAAGGCAGATGGAAGGAGTACTTCCAGCAGCTTCTGAATGAAGAAAACTCCACATAAACTGTACTGCCCCTAACACAGCCTACGATGAGAGAAGAAGAGTCCACCCTAGAAGAAATAAGAGCAGAACTAAGGAAAATGAAGTCAGGGAAAGCAGCAGGTTCTGATGAGGTCAGAGCAGATATAAAGATGCTAAGTGAGACAGGACAGAAATGGCACCTGAGGGTTCTCATAGCAGTGTGGAGAGAAAGACATATGCCATATGACTGGAAAATAAGCATACACATGCCAGTGTACAAGATTAATGGGGACATCCACAACTGCGGCCTATACAGAAGTGTCAAACTCCTATCACACTGCATGAAAGTTCTGAAGAGGCTGATCAATAAACTGATATGTAGAGTAGTAGAAAGTAAGATGGGTGATTAGCAGTTTGCATTCAGATCAGGATGCAGCACAACCAACCCAATGTTTGCAGTGAGACAGATACTTGAGAAGAAGTTAGAGATGAGGAAAGAGTCCAACTGGGCATTCCTAGGCTTGTAGAAAGCACATGACAAGGACCCAAGAAAGCTGATTTGGGCAATACTGCAGTGGTTCAAAGTGGCAGAACCATTGGCAGAATTAGTGTAGACCATGTACAAGGACCCAATGACTGATGTATGAATAACGTCTCACTGAGGGCTTCCCAGTGGGAGTGAATGTGCTCCAGGTTTCAGCTCTGAGCCCACTGCTGTTCATAATGCTGTTAGACTACATTAGCAAACAGATCAGAGGGGACAGATCAACAAAATTGCTATATGCAGATGATATGGCATTATAGGCAGACTCTGTGCAAGAACTTCAGCAAAGGCTAGGGTAATGGAATGCAAAACTGAAGGCATATGGGATGAAACTAAGTATAGATAAGACAGTGGTAATGTGAGCAAATTAGGGAAATCAAAAGAAGCTAAGAATTGCGAAAGAGGGAAAGATAAAGGTACGGGTTAACAGCTTCAAGTATTTGGAAGGGGTGGTTGAGGAGAAGGGAAGTCTGAATGAAGAGGTAAAAGTTAGAATAAGTGGGTCTGCAGCCAACTGGCATAGAGTGACAGGTATAGTGTTTGATAGAAGAATGCCAAGGAACTGAAAAGTAAGGTGTAAAAGACAGTGGTGTGACCAGTAGTGAGCAGTAAAGGCAAAGCTGATGAGAAAGCTAGAGGTGATGGAAATGAGGTGCCCAAGAAGGGTGGTAGGATGCATGCTGTTGGACAGATGAAGAAATGAGGACATAAGAGGAGAAGCCAAAGTAGCTCCAATTGCAAAAAAGCTCAAAGAAAACAGATTATGGTGGTTCAGATGTGTACAAAAGCAGAAGACTATCTGACGAAGAAGATTTTGGACAGACAGAAGAAGCAGGCAAGAGGAAATGAGGGCATCTAGCAAAGAGGTCGATGGATTGTGTGAAAGAAGATCTGTGACATTCAGACATGAGTGTTGAAGAAGACAGGGGTGTGACACTGAATCAAGAGAGATGACAACACTTAACATTACACCCTGACCTCATATAGAAAATGGGAAGAAGGGGGCTGATGATGATGATACTACAAGGCATCCTTGGATGTTGCTCTAATGTACCTTCTGCATATCCACAAAACAAATAGCATCAGAGATACCTGAGCTAAGGACTTAAACCTTGCTTGTGACAAAAATAAGGCATTTTGGAGGGATATATGTGTCTCGGATTATACCCTTTCTCTGGAACAGGCTACCCACCCAGGTGAAACAGAGTTTTTACCCAAACAAATTCAAGTATAATTTGTATTAGTGGCTAGAGAAGTGGAAATTCATCCTTGGTCTGGTACGTATGTACTTAATGAACAAAGGCAGCCTGTAAATGCTTGACTATTCAAGCATTATCCTACCTCTTAGAATAATGTTAAGTTCCCTAAACTTGTCATATACATTTAGGATGCATGGCTAGGCTTAAAAAGACTCCTGTAGTCAGTAGCCTAGGAATTCATGAACTTATGATCAGGAATGAAAGTGTTAATTCATAATGCCCTCCAATGTACAGAGATAAGGTAACACAGTCCGTACTATGACAACCTGTGTCTAGCTTTAATTGCAGACATGTTTGCTATGTCCAGAATAGGCATATGGTTTGCACATGGAACTATCATACAGTTATATGAGTAAAAGACAGCAGGACAAATCATCATTTCACTAACACCCATGTCAATATGCAGTCATGCCTCAGAACAATCCTGTGTATGCCATATCACAGACAAACACACATCTCATTCATAACCACAGCCGACCATACAGGACCATTAATTCTATCCATGGCAAAGTCGACAGCAACTTAACCAGGTGCACTGAAGCATGGCTGGTATGTCATGTCTGCAAAGGTTAAACAGTGCACTGTTATTATATGGACACAGACACCACAGGAATAGAAGACTTCTGTAGGGCACATACACACATACGCAAACCCACACACAGAGCCTACTGGATACTTTTGCACCTTGTCATTTGTATTCCCTATAGCTAGAGTATTTTATATATTTTTCTTGACATATGAAAAGTTTGGTTCTTTTCATTTGTTGGAGTTGAAAGCTCAACTTCATATTAATTTATTGAAGATATTATTTTGAACCGTGAGACCGAGTTTCCTAATTATGTATGGTCTTTACCAACATGTAAAGATGCATTTCCTTTGTGTGTATTATGCAATGCTATGCTTAACGTTTTAGTACTGAAATGTTATATTCCCCTAGTTTACTTGTTTTTGTTTAGTAGCAGAATAACCATACAGGACCATTAATTAAGTCATTTAATGTTTATATTTGCTTTACCATGGTTGTGAGGCTTTCCTCCCTGGGCCCCCTCTGTAAATGGGTTATGCTTAATGAAGGTGACCAGTTTATCTATCTTAACAGTGTATGGATAAAGAAAGAAGATGTTGTGCTATTTGCCAATATGCCAGTGCCCCATGCAAGTCCTTCCACTGTCTTAGTACTTCCCAATAACTGATATTCCATTTGACATGACTGCAAGATACTTAGTAGGTCCATTAGTGAAGATTTTTATAGAGGTGGAATATATTTTAGTAGTTCTAGATTACACCACCCATTATCTTGTGGTTGCTTTGCTGTGCTGCGTCCCTGCTAAGGCTATCGAAAGAGAACTGATGCATATGTTTAATAGAATGGAAACTTTTGAGGAAATTATAAGAGACCAAGAGACCCCTTTCATATCCAAAGGTCAAGAAGGACCCCTGTAATCCATTACAAGTTAAAAAGCTTAGAGCTTCAGTACATCCTCCCAAATGGAGGGAATATTTTAAAGTGGGTGATTGAAAAGGACAGGAAAAGGATGGCTACCATCTGCATTACCTAATACTTGCCATCAGGGAGGTGAGTCACCCATTCACTGGGCTCACTTCCTATGGATCGTAACATTTAGTAAAAGAAATAGGTGTGCAGGAAAAAAATGTTGAAGTATCTCAGTGTACATTACCAAAATGCATGAAAGAATGTCAGGGAGTGTACCCACTGTGGGAGAAGCAAATGGCACAGGCTGAGGAGGTGCAGAGGCACATCTTTAACAGGAATACTAAATCAAGGGGATTCTAAGTACTAGTTCTTACCTCCATTTTGCAGGATAAGTTTCTGATCAGATATCACTGCCCATAAGAGATAACTGAGAAAGTGGTGAAGTGAACTATAAAAAATGGGCACACAGGCAAAAAGAAATCAGAGAATATTTATCACATTTATGTGTTACAACCATGGACAGAGAGACAGGTCTTTGTAGCTTTACAAGTGACAGATTGTACCCAAATTCTGCAGCCTTATCCAAAGGTACAGACTACTGACAATCTTGTAAATCCATTAGGAAGGATGTAAAATAATTTGTGTTAAACAAACCCTTCTCCTCTATTATTCTGTGAAGAAATACATAAATATGATACAGCTATGAATCCATGTGAAAGGGTCAGATCGAACCACTGTAGGATTCATGAAGTCCATAGGGAGGCTATCAGTGAGGAAGTCATTGGGAGTCATCAAGAATCCTGGAATGCATGGATTAGTCTTGTGGTGTAACCAGATGGAGCTAACACATTTCTGGAATTATGGCCAAAGGCCTAATGAAATGTCTAAAATTAAAGCTTTTGCCATGCTTTGGATAGATTAACTCACAGAAAGATGAGGAAAAGCACACTATTTTACCACCCTAGATTAAGAAAATGGCTACTGTCATGTTTCTATGACAGAACATGTTAAAGAAAAGATGACTTTCTCAAGGCCAGATGGTATTTTTCAGTAGAAAGTATTACCTTTTGGCTTGTATGAGATCCCTGCCAAGAATGATAAAAGAATTTACACAGTACACTGCTGCTTATTTCAGTGATGTAATTCCCTACAGTGAGAATTGCGAAACCCACTTGCTGAAGGTACAAGCAGTTCTCGACTCAATCTAAGCAGGTTTGACAGACAACTCTTCCAGATGTGCCAGTGGTATGGAGGAAGGTATTGGGATATTTCACTGATCACAGACTGGTAAGGCTTCAATTGGGGGGAAGGTAGAGGCTAAAACATTATCATGGCATCACAGATTACTATAGAGGGGGTTGCTGCTTACTTTACCACCATCACCTGCCTCCTCAGAAATTTAACTCATTAACATCTGTAATACTGATCCTACTATCTGTTAATCACACATTAGCACTACTTACATGGGTTGCCTTGCCACATTCAAAACAGCACCTCTTGAAATAAAAAAACACACATAAATCATTTGTTCTGCTGTAACTTAATCATGGTACTTAATTTGCAGTATTCAGTACCATGGTTAAGCACACTAAATGTAAGAAAATTACTTTAAATTAACAAGAAATGCAAAAATTATGTTTTTTTTGTTCAGTTGTAAGGCTGAAAAGAAACCCTCACATTTTTTTTCAATTACAAGCACTTACTGTCCAGACCAATGGCAATCAGTATTGTGACACTTAATTAAATGACTGCTGACAGGCATTAAGGTGTAATCAAAGTAGGGGGCCCCATGAAGGTTAACTGGTCAAATGAAGCTGAGAAGGCAGTTCTAATGTTTAAGAATAATTTATGTTGGTGGGCTGTTGTAGCCACTTCTGAATTTAATAAAAATGTGTGGGGTTGGTATAATGGTTAAGGTGTTTACCTCACAAACACAAGATGTAGGGTTTGATTCCCATCTTTGGATGGGGAATTGGATAAGCTTAAAATGGCTGACAAGGGCAACTAGCCTAGTACATATCTATGAACTAAAGTATAGGACCAGTCACACACATTATTAGACATTGGTGCTGATATAATGGTTAAGATGTTTACTTTATAGACACAAAATACAGGGTTTGATTCTTGCTGCCTGGCTAGGCTTAAAAAGGTCCTTGGAGTCATTAGCCTTGTAAAGACCTATGAACTGATACCACTGATAGGGGAATAAGGGCTGCATTACCCCAGGAAGTGCATGGAGAAAAACACCCTATCCAGTATTTCAGTAGAAAGGTCATACCTCAGCAGAATATATATGCTAATGTAGAAAAGGAATGCCTGGGTATTAAATGGATAGTATCCACACTCTGCTACTTTATCCTGGGTACTCACATCTTCTCACAGCCCATGTCCATCTCAAGGGTTGTACATGGATTTCTGAGTGTGCAACCATATTATTTCTGTGTTGAACACACACCTGGTACAATATAGCCTACATACATTGACTTCATAGGTTGCTCATGCCCTGGGTCTGAACTGGGGAGGAAAGTGTAAGAGGGTACAATGTTTGCTAAGTCAGCACAGGTACACAACTCCTGAATTTATAGAATGAATGAATGTATCCTACACTGACAAAGTCAGATGCGATTTCCTTTAATTCTAAGCCCTTAGTTCTGAAATTGTAACCTGATCCTCTCAGAGGTCACCAGGCTGAAAAAGAGTTCTGAAGACTGTTTCAACAGAGATAAATGCACTGAAAAAGGGAAAAAAAGTTCAGTTGTGAGGAAAACCACTATGATGTTTCTTGTTGAGAAAATACTGTGTATTTCTGAGATTTTGACAGAAAGTATAGTTGTGTAGAACCTTCCCATAATTGTAGATGTCCTTGCCTTCACCACTGCAGTATTCAAAATTTATGGGACTCCCTGCTGTGGAAGCCCGTCATCCAGCCAGTCTACCAAAGCCTAGCATTGCTTTAAGGAATGCTGAATGTCACCTAAACACTCCTTGCATAGAGTAGGGCATAAAGGTGATATGCAGGCATACTATCCTCAGAACTGGTTGCCCCAGGAAGACCAGCAGTCCAAGGAAAACCAAAGAGAACCTGCACATCCATGAAGGAAAAAAGACTAGGGGGATGGAGAGAGGGAGTGAATACTGCAGTGGTGAAGGCAAGGACAGCTACTGTTATGGTAAGATTTTACACAACTGTACTATGTCCTTGCATTATTATTATTATTATTATTATTATTATTATTATTATTATTATTATTATTATTATTACAGTATTCAATATTAGTGGGAGATTGCCAAATAATATTGCCAAATTAAAGTCCCCTCCTCTGTCCTATACTTTTAGGAATCCTCTCTTCTCCAATTCCACACATACCTTTCTCCCTTTGCTCAGATATGCTTTCCTTAAGTCACCACATCCTCCACACCCCCTGCTTCCTCCATGTCTTCCTAATTCCCCTTCACTATGTCAGCTCATATTCCTCCAATGCTTGTCCAATTTTACCTACAAAACTAACCACCACACATAACCACCTACACCTTCAATCTTACTCACATTACCACTCTATCTCCTCCTCACTTTTTCAGCATAACCCTTTGCACCTATTCCACCCTAAGATCTTCTCCTCCACAATTAAGACACTGACAACTGAACTAATCTTAGATCTGCCTAAACTGATACCTTGCAAACCCAAATGGCTAAAGGGTATTTCCTTTAAAAACATAGTCCTAGCTGGAGATATCCATCCCAACTCTGGTCTTAGTCCCTTTATTAGCAACACCTGCACCTTATCCCCTTCCTCCCCCACAACACCCTAAATATCTTCACTATCAATGCCCAGAGTCTTAACAACAAAGTTCACCAATTTCAAGCCTGGTTAAGCCATAACCAACCAGACATCTTAGCCATCTCTGAAATTTGGCTCAAACCCCACATCTCCAACTCTGAGATCCTGCCCCCAGGATTTCATACTCTCAGAAATGAGCGACTAAATAAAAAAGGTGGCGGCTCAGCCTTAGTCTACTCGAACCTTCTTACTTTAATTCACCACCAAATTCCAATTCTTCAATTCAAGAACACTGAACTGACTACCAGACTACTAAAAATGAATAAACACAAGAATATCTGCATCATAGCCCTATATATCTCACCCAGTAACAATATCTCTACCCCCGAAAATATTCTCCTATGGGCATCTACTGAAATTAACTATGAAACATACATTCTAGGAGATGTAAATATTGACTGGAATAAAGTCAATAGTCTCCCTCCCTCCCTATCCATCAACCTCTATAAATTTACTCAGATAATCCTCCCCATCGCCCGACCTAACAAAATAACCCCCCCCTGGATCCACTATAGACTGGATCCTAGTTCTGATCCAAATAAAATAACCAACTCTGGCACAATTCCTGACACCATTAGCGGCAACCTCCCAGCTTTCATTCATCGCTCAACTAGCTCTTCCCCTTATCAGCATCAATACAGTCGCACTCACAACCTCAGTAGCTTCAACCCCACAACTTTCTCAAACATTCTCAAACAAATGAACTGGCAAATTCCTAACATCCTTCCTCTTGACAATGCTATGGACTACTTCAACTCTGTCTTCCTGGACATTTTCAACTCCCTAGCACCTTAAAAATACAAAAGGATAAAAATTAATACAATTCCTTGGCTATCTAAAGATACAAAACAAATTATGCACCAAAGGGACAAACTATGGAAGCTTTACCAAAACAATAAACTGCCTAATACCTTACTTCAATACAAACAACTCCGTAACCTTGCAAAACAACTAATTACCAAGGACAAAAAATCCTACTATATCAAGCTCCAGTCCAATAACAATAAAAACCCCAAGCAATTCTGGAAATCAATAAACTCACTCCTCAATCCAGGATCCAAGAATAACTCCTGTCCTGACCCAAGAAAATCTGACCTTGAACTAGGCTCTGAATTTAACTAATTTTTCATAGAAACTATTTCTGACCTCACCAAGACTTTTCTCAACAATAACCCACCTGCCCCTCACTCTTCTCCATCTAACTCCCCTAATAATCCTTCCCTTATGTTTATGCTGAAACCTGTCTCTACTAACTTTATAAAAATACTTCTGTCCAAACTTAAACCTTGCTCTAATGCTCCTAACAATATTCCCTCCTTCTTCCTAAAATGTGCTGCTAATGATATAGCTCTCCAAATCAGCATCACAATTAACAGATGTATAATGGAATCATATGTCCCCATACTCTGGTGCCAGCTTATATTCTTCCTCTTCATAAAGGAGGCAAAAACACTAGTATCTCAAATGTCTGCCCTATTGATGTGCTCTCACCTATCTCCAAAATCCTAGAAAAGTGCATCCATCTCCACCTTATGCCCTTACTGATCCAAAACAATCTTCTCACACCTACCCAACATGGTTTCCATCCAGGCCATAGCACTATAACCACTCTACTCTCATTCCTTGAAACAAAATATTAAGAAAACCCACCAAATGCTAGGTATGCTGTACAGGAATAATTGCTTTCTCTCTTTCTCTACTAGGCATACTCTGACCACTACTCATCTACTTCCTTCCTTATTATATGAGGCCCCTCTCTTAACTAACCTGTCCACCTCTATCACCTCCAAACTGGAAAACTGCTACAATAAAATCTCTAAATTTGCCACCAATTCCAAAACTTCTACCCATCATTGCCTTACCCAACGATCCCTAAATTGGCTTGAACTCCCAAACTACTTAGACATTCTCCAACTCACCACTGCACACAGACTTGTATTACACCCAACAAAATGCCCATCTTTAACAAATATCCTTCCCCCTTACACCCCCAACAGAACTCTCAGATCTGAACATCAAAACCTAGTTGCTATCCACAAACCCAAACATCCAGCTGGCCAACTTCTCCTCCTGTCTCACTAGGCAAAAATGGAACTCTCTTCCTTCCTCTCTAAGAACCATACCGAACTCAGAAAACTTCAAAATCCAGCTTTTCAAGCACCTGTCCACAAAATGGATATGCACCTGCCTTCACCCCGCCTAATCATTCCAAGTATATTGTCCCCAGGTAATTCTCTCTCTGGTTCCTAAGCTCTCTATAATCTCCCATAGCTAATTTCCTATGAGTGTTTCTTAGCACTCTTCAACTCTTATATCTACTTATCACAAGACTCTACTTTGTAAATATTGTAAATAGCTTCCTACTTTAAAAGTGTGCATGTAAAGTGCATCCACATTTACTCAAATGTTTGTATGTAAACTGTTTTCACACCAAATACATGAGTGTTTGCTCTAATGAAACTATATAACCCATAAGATCACCCACAGTGATTTTTGTTGACTATGCGTGTCACTGAATGTACTTATTTGTAACTATTATATAATGTAAGTTCTACACTTTTGTATCTTTGTATTCTCGACTGTATAATGTATCTTGGAGCTTTTCTCCCCGGGCCTCCACTGAAAATGGGTCATTTTGGCCCAGTGCACTTCCCTGGTAATCAAACTGGAAATAAATAAAATAAATAAATGAGAAGAAACTTGGGAGGAGGAAGCAGCAGGACAGCCCTCTAAGAAGCCATGAACAATGCCATTAGCAAAAAGCTCTAGCTCCAGAGATATCATCCAGCTTGTAGTGTTTGATAAAAGTATGCACAGAAGTCCAGGTAGCTGCTTCAAGAATAGAATTAGTGTTTGACCCTCGAAAAAACCACCAGAAGAAGCCACAACTCTAGTAGAATGAGCCTTTACAGAAGAAGGAAGGCTCTCACCATGAAAAATGTAACAAAAACAAATAGCCTTTGAAATCCAAGTAGAAATAGTTTGGTTGGAAACAGCCAATCCTAAAGACCTAGGATGAAAGGAAAGAAATAACTGATCAGAGTTTCTGATACCTTTAGTCTTATCCAAATAAAATCTGAGCTGTCTATGCACATCTAAGGTATGTAGCACCCTCTCACTATCAGATTGCAGAGAGGGGAAAAAAGTAGGCAAATTTATAGACTAAGTGACAACTCATTAACCACCTTGGGCATAAAAGGATTGCTATTTAAGGACACCCTGTCCTCATGGAATATCAAAAAAGACAGCCAAGCCATAAGGGCTTGCAACTAAGACACCAGTCTGACAGAAGTAAGACCTAACAAAAGAATTGTCTTCTAAAAACAATGTTGCAAGGAGGCTGAAACAGCAGGCTCAAAAGGAGCCTGAGTCAATTTTTTCAGAATGAAAGTAAGATCCCAGAGAGGAGGAGCAGGCTTCCTACGAGCTCTAATATTAAGAATGCCTTTAAGAAATTGCTTAGCCTCAAATCTAGAAGGCAAAGGAGGAGTAAAAGGCAGACAAGAAGAAAGAGCTGATAAGTGGGCCTTAATATAAGAATAGACCAAACCAGCACTGAGCAACTCGCACAAATAAGAAAGAACCAAAGGAACATCCAGAGTAAATGGGTCCAGGTTATGACAGACACACCAAATAGAAAACCTCTTCCATTAGTTAAGTAGGATTTCTTAGTAGTAGGTTTCTTGCCTCCTGCAGGACCTGCATGTCCTCAAAAAAAATGTCTATGAGGAATCAAAACCCTATCACCCACAGTGTCAGCAGAAGCGTGGACAGGTGGGGATGGATGAACTATCCCTTGTCTTGTCTGAGTAGATCCACCCTTTGAGGTAACTTGTGATAATTGCCCTTGGCTAGATGCAGAAGTAAAGGGAACCAGTGCTGTCACAGCCAAAAGGGAGTCACCAACAAGATTCTGGGTGCATCCTGTTGAATCTTGAACAGGACTCTCAGAATGAGAGGAAGGGGAGGGAATGTATAAAGAAACATCCCCTTCCAAGAAAATGAAAGGGCATCTACCTTCCACACCAGAGGACCTGGGACTCTGGCACAAAACAGAGGAAGTTGTCTGTTCAGATGGGAGGCAAAGAACTCTACTTGAGGAGTACCCCACTGGTGACCGTGTACAATGTCCAGAAACACATCCTTGTGAAGCATCTATTTGTGGGATTGAATAGTGTCTGCCACAATGTTGTGATGTGAAGGGATATAAACTGCCTGAAGAGTCACTTGATACTTGATAGCCAGATCTCATATCAGAAGTGCCAGCCAGCAAAGAAGGTAAGATCTTGTTCTCCCGTTTGTTGATTAACCACATAATTGTGGTATTGTCTGTGAATACCTTGAGAGGCCCTGGAGGGAAAAAGAGGATGAAAGGCCTGAAGAGCCAGCATAAGAGCTCTCATCTCTTTGATGTTGATGTGCTCCTTCTGCTGATGAGGCAACCACACTTCCCGTACCTTTAGGGAGCCAAACATTGCTCCCCATCACACATTTGAAGTCTGTGAGCAGATCCTGTGAGGGAAGAAGAGGATGAAAAGGGAGCCCTGGATTCAGACAACTGCTGAATCCACCATAAAAGTTCCTTCTTAAGACAGGGAAGAAGAGGAACTGTAAAGTCTAGAGGATGCACATGTTGAAGCCACATCGACTTCAGAAATCACTAGAACTTCCTCATGTGGAGTTTGGCCAGAGGGAGCATTAGAATGGTGGAAGCCATGAAACCCAGAGCTCTCAGAAACTCCCTGGCTGTAATGGAGGTCAGGGGAAGGAGTTTGAAAGTAAGAAACGAGAGTTAAGGCCTTTGGAGGATACAAGGATGCCAGCATAGGCACCATCTGAATCCTGCAACCCAGAAAGACATGATTCTAAGGAGTCAGGGAAGACTTTTTGAAGTTTATTGTGAAACCCAGACTCTAAAGAAGAGAAATGGCAAAAACAAAGATTTTGGAAAAGGACCTCTGGAGAGGATGCTTGAATCAGCAGGTCGTATGAGTGAGGAAATATTTGGACCCCTTGAAGCTTGCAAAAAACAATCATAGTAGCGAGGGATTTGGTGAACACCCTTGGGGAAGTAGAAAGGCCAAAGAGCAAAGCACAGAACTGAAAATGCTAGGAAGCAACAGGGAAATGCAAACATTTCTTGAAAAGAGGATGGATCAAAATATGGAGATAAGCATCTTTGAGATCCAGAGATACCAGAAAGCCCTGAGGGAGGAGAGGAAACAGGGTCTGAAGAGACAACATCTGAAAGGAAGGCACTTTCAGAAAAGGGCAAGGTCTAGAATAGGTCTTCAAATACCCTCTTTTCTGGGCACTAGAAATATTATTGAATAAAACCCCTTCCCCCTCTGGGATACAGGCACCTCTTGAATAGTACCCTGATACAAGAGATCTCAAAGAACCTCTGGGAAAAAGGGAAGTTGTTCCTGAGGAGGCTCAGGAATGCCATAAAAAGAGGATGGGAAATCCACACCATGAAATACCCCTGACGAATGATTGACAGAACCCAAGAATCCTTGGTGATGTGAAGCCAAAAAGGAAGAGAAAGAGAAAGGCAAAGAAAAACAGGAATGTGGCTGGGAACAGGTGGATAGTCAAACAGCACCTGGTTTGTCAGGAAAGGAAGGCTTTTGAATCCCTGCAGTCTGAGTGGCCTTAGCAGGAGGAGCCCGTTTACCACCCTTTTTACCTTTAGCAGGAGGGCGAGGTTGCCTGCAAACAAAGGCTGACTTAGAAGGGTAGTTTCTCTGAAATGTTTGCACAGGAGAAACAAACACATGTTTAAGTTCCTGTAAGGCCTTCCCCTTCTCCTGAAGAGACTTAAACAAATGAACATCCACTTTCCCAAACAAAAGTTTATTATCCAGAGGAGCATCCATCAACTTAGTCCTAATATCATCAGGCAAAGGTTGAAGCCTAAGCCAAGCATACCTCCTCATTACTGAACCAAAAGCAGCAGCCCTAGAAGATGCATTTGCTGCATCATAGTTACATTTGATAGAATGATGAGCTACTTGACAGGAAGTCCCTAGTAAGGAAGGAGCAGAAGGTTTACTCTCAGAGTCTAGAAGATCAGAAAAATGCTGACAAGCCTGAAAAAGAAGAGCCAACACATACTGTCTGATAATTAATAGCCCTAAAAGCCAGGGTAGCTGAAGTATAAACCTTCTTACCCAGCTTGTCCGTGGTTCTGCTGTCCTTGTTAGAAGGCAGTAACTTGGACAAAAGAAGCAACTGAGATGGCTTATCAGAGGCTACAGACACCACAGAGGGGTCAGTAGCAGGACTTCTGAACAAAAAGAAACAATCATCAGGCATCCTATAAAACCTATCAGACTTCTTGGGAGCAGGGAGCAGAGAATCAGGTGCTTTAGAGGCATTGGAAAAAACATTCAGTAAAGCAGCCAAAACAGGAGGAATAGCCACAGGTTTAAGAGGAGTTCATCTGCAGTAACTCATAGTACCTCCTATGGATATCACAGACCTGGGCACAATCCCACTTAAAAAATTCCATCATCCTAGACATTGTGTCCCCAAAGGAAATTTCCACAGAAGGAATATCTGGACTATTAGATTTCTCCTCCTCAGACCAGTAGTCTAAATAAGAAGGAATCTGGGTAGAATAAGTAAGGGATTCTTCATCAGAATCCAACTCTTCCTCGGAAGAATTCAGTTCTTTTGGCCTTTTAAGTGTAGAAGAGGACCAAGGAGGAGCAGGAACAGAAACCCCTTGAAAAGGTCTTAATGACATTAAAGCATTAAATAGCCCCTGAACAAAGGCCTGCCACTCGCTTTGTGGATCCCTAGGAGCAGAAGAAACATGTTCAGTTTTCTGTTTCTTTTTTAAGGGAATGTCCACCCTAGAAAACTGAGAAGGTTCACACTTAAGACGGCATTTCAGAACCATAGTAGTAACTTCTTCCTTAAGTAGACCCTGTGGAACTCCCCTAGATCCTCCATAAACAATCAACCGTGATTCCCCCTGAACATCCGAAATGGAAGCCTGAAAAGCCGCGTCAGACATGTTCCTCACCAGATCTTAGCCAGCAGAGAAATCCTACAACACAGCCAGCCAAGCCTCCAGGTTTATAACAACCTTGGGAGAAGCAGCATTTGGACTGATGGCAAAGAAGTTCTGAGGATGGTATGCTTGAGCATCACCTTTATGCCCTATGCTACATGAGGAGTATTTAGGTGACATTGAGCATACCTTAAATCAATGGTAGGCTTTGGTAGAATGGCAAATTTGGTAAAATTGATCCTATAGGTTTTCATATGCCTTAGTTTCAGCTGTAGTTCAGTTTTAGCTCAGCCGTCCTACCTTTGTTGTTTTCATTTTATTTTACGTGGCAGTTGCATAGAATATTTTGTGTAATTATGATTATCATGTCATGTTTTATGCATCTATGCCTTTATGGCATATAGTGTTACCACTAAGTGTTTGCTAGTATAAAAACTAGAAGATATTCACTTTATTTTGCTTTGTTTTGTTTTTGTTGATATGAAAGCGCGTTTCACAAAGGAAATGCTCTGGATCAGCTGTTTGCCATACATGGGCAAGACTTCCTTAAGAATGATATACGGGCTACATTCACATCAATTATAAACGAAGTTCGTATTTCTTTTATGCTGATTTTGAACATGATCACCTTATTTCATTTTATACTATAAAGCTATGACAACACATGGCATCGTACCTATGCACTCATCAGTATAAATACTAAGAAATATTTATTTGTCTTTATCTTGTTTTGTCGACATGACAATACAACTCAATTAATGATGTTATACTCTGAATGAGCCTTTTCCAAACATGGGCATGGCTTCCACAAGAATGATTAATGAAGTATATTGATACTAATTATGGATGTTATGCTTACTCTTGATGATAACTTGCCCATGAGGTCTTAGTTTATGAAAAGTTACTAGTCTATGAAAAGTCACTAGGATTATCAATGTTCTGAATGTTTTATCCAGGTTTTTGGTTGAGATTTAGCCTGGTTAATGTTGAATTTTTGTTGAATTTTTGATGAATCTTTCTTAATTATACACTAATTTATGTTTAACTTAATTGCATAATTGAAATTAATGTCTTACTATATAAGATGGTCATATCTTGTGTAATTTGTAACCTGAAGAAGCGCAATCTACATTGCGTGAAAGCGCTCGTTCTTGTTTTAACAATAAATGTCTTTTAATTTACTTCGTGGTGGTTTCAAGCATTTTTCAGCTTCGTTCCTCTACCTTTGATGTAAGAAACCTTTGGATGATCGGTCTTTGTTTTTTGCTGTTGGTGTTTCTGTTTTTGCTTCTGACCGGTTTTCACACGATGGATACGCAGAACATTGAATTAGATTACAACCCAGTAAGTACGATGGCTAATGAGAACTGGAACTGCCTTTTTTACCAGAAGGATAATCCGCTACTACATATGGACATTAACGGTGAAGCTCACACTAGTCCATCTAATACGAACGAGAATATGTATGAGTTTTTCGGAAGCCTGAGAGCTTTAGAAAATGATCTGTATCGCCTGCATAGGCTAGTCTGGCAGAGAAGGCATTTACAAGCGTGCCTACATTTCAAGGTTATCCCCCGCGGCATGCGTGTCCTATGCATGCCGACCTACGGGGATAGCCATCCCGAGCTACTTCGACAATGGCAAAAGCTGAATATCGATTTTGGAAACAGATACATCCAGCTATTATTGGATTACTTTACACCGATTGAAGCGGAGCTTCTTACTAAGGTAGAGGAACAGTATAATTCACTTACCACTATTTATCAGACTGAGTTTTGCAAATCTAAAGTGCAAGCCATGAATAGACAGTTGTCTTTATACAGTGGCAAATTGGAACAAACAAAAATCAGAAAACTGAAACGTGACTGTGAGGATTTTTGCCTCGGCCGTATTTTCATATGGCCGAGACCTGGTTTGAATAATAAGCCACGTCCTGAACAAATAGTAACAGCCTCTAGTTCCACTAATAATAACATTGTGACTGTACAGAATGAAATGATTGACAATAGATTGCAGTTAGACAGTGCCATCAATGAGGTATCTGATCCATCTGACACACCTGTGGCTTCTCTACCCTGCAATCAGCAGGGATTTGTTCCACAAAGCACCTTGGGTGCGAAACCTAAAACTGTTGGTCTAAACACTAAGTTCATGGCACCTGTGCCCTTAAATTTTCCCCTCCCCTACAAAGAAGCAGTGCGTACTCGCTCCACCAGTCGGGGAAGGGGAAAAAGGAAATTATCGGGAGAGACATCGCAACAAAGAAGAAGGATGAAAGTATAAACTGTTTGTTTTTTAATTTATCAACTAGATCATTTACATCAAATGAACAGGATATACTGAACAAGGGTTTATCATTTATCCCCTCAAAACATAGTATTATATCTGATACCTTAATAGGTTTGCGTAAGTTTTGTAGGAAACTTTCCCTTAAGGTGTTATTCAAGGACAATTCATCTAACCTTGTAAATAACCAACGTGATGTTACTGCTTGTAGGAAGAGAAGTACCTTTATGCCCCCACCTGTACAATCTGTTGAATGTTTTTTGAAAACGTGCGAACGGGACTTTTACCTTTACTATGATTGTCATGAAAAAAAAAACATCTTCGTTAATTTAAGTGCGATAGAGGGATCTGAGTTGCAAAATCTATGTAATGATTATAGTCTTGTTTTTAAACCAGCAGATAAGGGAGGGGGCATTGTTGCCATGGACACAATCTTTTACCAGCAGCTAATGTTGAACATGCTGAATAATGACAGTGCATATAAGGAAATAGAGAAATCGGGTGTAAAATCAATAATACAGTATGTTTCTGATACTTTGTATGATATGTTAATGACCAGATCTATTGACAAATCTCTTTATGACTTCCTGATGATAGATTTTCCTTTGATACCTATAATCAAAGGGTTGCCCAAGCTACACAAGGGCAAACATCCACCCCCATTGCATCCCATTGTATCAGGTGATCACTGGGTAACACAAAATATATCTTCATATATACAAACTAGATTGGGAGTGCTTGTTAAGAAAGTACCCACTATACTACTTGACTCTTTTAGATTGTTGGATGACCTGAAATTGGACATGGTGAAAAATAATATAAAATATGAAACCTTGTTAGTAACACTAGATATTGAGAGTCTTTTCACCAATATTCCTAATGAATATGGTGTAAATGCAATAAGAACTCACATGACAGAACTAAAAATTGATAATGTTGAGATCATGAATATATGTTGTATGTTGGACCTTGTCCTGAATAACAACATTTTCCTCTATGAAAACAAGGTATATGCACAAACATGGGGGGTGGCCATGGGCACCCCCTGTGCTAATGCATATGCCAACCTTGTTGTTTTTGAGTGGGAAAAGGAACACATCTTTAACGATCCCAGGTTTGAAAATGTCGTCTTATATAGACGTTTTATAGACGACATTTTAATATTGTGGAATGGGGATGAAGCAACTTTAAATTCATTCATCAACTATATGAATAGCACTACTTCCTTTTTCAAATTCACTCATGAATTTTCTAAGTTTAATATTAATTTTCTAGATATCACTATCAAGAAAGACACTAAATGTGAATTAGTAACCACGCTTTATAGAAAATCCTGCTGGAGGAATGGGATCCTCCATTACAGCAGTTTACACCCGCGCCATATCTTTCAAAATATAGTAAGGAACCAGATGAGCAGGATATTGAGAATATGTAGTGACTATTCAGATGCTCTTGACTTAATTAATACTCAGAAGAAATATTTTATAGCTAGGGGTTATCCCTTGAAACTGATAGATGATGTGTTGAAATCTATACTTGATAATGCCATCCCCCAGATTAAATTCTCCAAACCCCATATAATAAAAAACGGGATTCAAAAAGTACAATATGATATAAAATATACTAGTGATGTGCAGCATTTAACCAATATAGTGAGAGGAAATTGGAAAATCTTGCGATCAGATATAATAGTTTCAGAAATACTTAGTGAAAAACCAGTTTTCAGATACACGAATTGTTTGAATTTAAAAAGGTTGCTATGTAAAGAAAGACTAGACATTACATCCATTGATGTTAGGTCTCAATTGAAAACAGGCACTTTTCCATGTGGAAAATGCTCGCTTTGCGGATACATTATTAAGAAGAGTGGCTCCAATGCTTTAGGTATTGAACTAAGTACAAAATCTACGTTCTATGCAACTTGTAACACCAGAAATGTTATCTATTTAGCTACTTGTAACCTTTGCGATAGTTATTATATGGGATTGACTTCACGTAGACTTAGAGATCGGATATATAACCACGTCTACGACATAAGAAGAAACAGCACTACTAATGCATTGGCTATGCATTGTAACATCCATCCTAAACATAGCTTTGTGTTCCAGGTCTTACAAATAATAGATCCGAATAGAAGGGAAGGTGACCATATGAACACCCTGGAAACCTTCGAACTTAGATGGATCTTAAGATTGAAAGCCCATATACCACCTGGTCTAAATACTGTGGTCAATATCTGACCAGCTTTGCTAGGTCCCACTTGATTTACTATCCTGTTACTCACATCTTTAAATGAATAAATAATGTGTTATATTGTGTACACTCTATAAGTAATATTTCTCTATGAAGACCTTCAGCTCTGTTCTAAGCTGCCTATCATGGTTAGCTTTTAGGTACTTCATACTTCTCGCCTGATGATCGTAATATATGTCCTATGAATATCCATTGCTGATATTAGTTGATATTTTTAGCAACAATGATATGGCTTGTTTATAATATGTCTATTATTTTGGCATGTTTGCCAGCACATTCAGATATTCCACTGTATACGGAACTACCTAGGAATCAATTATTACATGATTTTGACTCTTAGTATGATATTGATTCTAATAGATGCCAATATATATTTTTGTTTAACTTAGAATGTTTGTATATTTTATACAACCATCTTGGTTTTTAATTCAGTTGTTTTGTCTGCAATATAGTTTTACACAGCTTGTCGCTCTCCTTGAGCACAATCGTTTACTATAGGCGTGTGTATTTGACATTAATGATTTTTAACATTTTATATATAGCATGATATTTTATAATATTGGGTTTGTACATATAAATTGATATTTACTTGATTATTTATTTATTTACAACATATATTCATATATTTTATTTATATTCTACACATATTGTTTCACAGTAGAGGTTTATCTTGTATCATTCAACACGTATAAGTGATCTTGTATCATTATTATTGTATTATTATAGATCTTCCTTCAATGACAGAGTCTACATGAGATGAAATTGATCCTATAGGTTTTCATATGCCTTAGTTTCAGCTGTAGTTCAGTTTTAGCTCAGCCGTCCTACCTTTGTTGTTTTCATTTTATTTTACGTGGCAGTTGCATAGAATATTTTGTGTAATTATGATTATCATGTCATGTTTTATGCATCTATGCCTTTATGGCATATAGTGTTACCACTAAGTGTTTGCTAGTATAAAACTAGAAGATATTCACTTTATTTTGCTTTGTTTTGTTTTTGTTGATATGAAAGCTGCTTCACAAAGGAAATGCTCTGGATCAGCTGTTTGCCATACATGGGCAAGACTTCCTTAAGAATGATATACGGGCTACATTCACATCAATTATAAACGAAGTTCGTATTTCTTTTATGCTGATTTTGAACATGATCACCTTATTTTATTTTATACTATAAAGCTATGACAACACATGGCATCGTACCTATGCACTCATCAGTATAAATACTAAGAAATATTTATTTGTCTTTATCTTGTTTTGTCGACATGACAATACAACTCAATTAATGATGTTATACTCTGAATGAGCCTTTTCCAAACATGGGCATGGCTTCCTCAAGAATGATTAATGAAGTATATTGATACTAATTATGGATGTTATGCTTACTCTTGATGATAACTTGCCCATGAGGTCTTAGTTTATGAAAAGTTACTAGTCTATGAAAAGTCACTAGGATTATCAATGTTCTGAATGTTTTATCCAGGTTTTTGGTTGAGATTTAGCCTGGTTAATGTTGAATTTTTGTTGAATTTTTGATGAATCTTTCTTAATTATACACTAATTTATGTTTAACTTAATTGCATAATTGAAATTAATGTCTTACTATATAAGATGGTCATATCTTGTGTAATTTGTAACCTGAAGAAGCGCAATCTACATTGCGTGAAAGCGCTTGTTCTTGTTTTAACAATAAATGTCTTTTAATTTACTTCGTGGTGGTTTCAAGCATTTTTCAGCTTCGTTCTGAGGATGGTATGCTTGAGCATCACCTTTATGCCCTATGCTACATGAGGAGTATTTAGGTGACATTGAGCATACCTTAAAACAATGGTAGGCTTTGGTAGAATGGCCATACAACGAGCCTCTATGGCAGGGGATTCTCATAAGTTATGAATACAGCAGCTGTGAATGTAAGGACATGTATTGTTATACACTTAAAAGCTGATGTTGCTGACTTAAAAGATAGCTACTGTTAACTTAAATATGGCTGCTGTGTACTTGATAACACTGCTACTGGAAATAAAAGCTCTGCTACAAGTGAAAACTCAGCATGTGCATGCATAAAATACAATGAATAAAAGGCACCTGGCGAACCATTTTCAGGACTCAGAAGTTCCCAGCAAAGAACTGTGCTCCGTGTTGCTTTCAGACTGTTCTTTATTGTACTGAAAAAACAAAATATGAGACAGTTTTATGTTTCTGTACTGCTGAAGAGAATCATTCTTATTTTGTCTTAAAACAATCTTCATAAATTATACTGAATCACGTTGAACTATCTTGCTGGCATTACAGTCTTCGGTGTAAAAGGACCTATGTCTGCTATAGGCTGTTGAATGCCTTTTTTTCTTTTTTTTAGTGAAAGTATATTTTTTTTTTACAAAAGTTCCCTTTCCCTGGAAAGGTCAATAAATTCACTTATTTTCAAGTGCAGTACTAGTCAGGTGTTACAGGTGTCAAATGAATGAACTTTGTTTGGGGCAGGTAAGCGGGGTTTGGTTGCTAATGCAGAAAATATAATAGAAGTTTATAATGGATAATTGCTAGTGAGTTTGTCTGAAACACAAAACATCAAGCAAAATCACTGCAGATTACCATTAATCACTACTAAAATCATCGTAAAAAAAGTAATTGCAAATATAAGCCAATAGGTTGCATTTGTGCTTACAAAAAGTAAAACAAAAAACAACAACTTTTCACATAGAGGGGTATTGCTCCTATGCCCCCCAGTATGAGGGCTCTGCCTTACACACCCAAAATTAAATATACTAACTATAGTATGTATCTAATGTGGGTCCACTTTTAAATTTCAAAATACTAGAATCTCGAGTTTGGAGATACCGAACTCAAAACATCGAGATTTGGGTATCTTGAAACTGAAAAGTGAACAAAATAAACAAGTAAAATAATGTTTTTGCAGGGGGGCAAGCCCCCCCTACACCCCACACCCCCCTACGTTAATTTACCAACTCCAAGATTGTGCTACAGTGAAGAGAATTGTAAGTGAAACGGAAGCATTACCGTTCTCTTCACTGTAGTGCGATCTCGGATTTGGTATATTTAAATAGGGGGGTGTGGATGGTGCAGGGGGGATTGCCCCCTGCAAAAACATTATTTTAGCTCTCTTTCTTTTTTATTTTGCTCACTTTTAAGTTTCAAGATACTAAAATCTCAATGTTTTGAGTTCGGTATGTCAAAACTCAAGATTTTGGTATTTCGAAATTTAAAAGTGGACTCATCCAATGCATATATATTGCATATGAATATACCGTATATTATAATAAATATATTAATATATATGCAGATAAGGAAGGCACAATGTCACAGTGGATGGCACTGTCGCTTCATAACAAGAGCTTTCCTGGTTTGATTCTTGCCTGGGTTACCTTCTGTGTTGAGTCTGCATGTCCTCCCTGTGTATGAGTGCGTTTCTTCTGTATGCTCTGGATTCCATCTACATTCCAAAGACATGCAATAGGTAGATTGGAGACTATAAATTGTCCATAGGTGTGAGTGTGTGGTATGGAAGAACAACAGCAGCAGGATTAGCCACCTGGTGATGTGAACCTTGGCTCCACCTGGTGATGTGAACCTTGGCTCTAAATGATTGTCACTGTTTAAGTGACACACTGACCCCATGTGCAAAAAATGGTAGAAAGGGGTTGTGAATGGATGAATGGGTATATATACACACACACACACACACACACACACACACACACACATATATATATATATATATATATATATATATATATGGGATCCGGACACATGCTCAACTAGCATATGTCCGAATCACAAAACATCGAAAACACATACACGAAAGCGCTTAACATCAACAAGCACTTTTGTGAATGTGTGCCTGTTTCTTGGATCGGACTACAGTGCGGGTAAGGGAAAATTCCCTTTTCCTCACTGTAGTGCAATCTCAGAGTGAGAATAATAAAGTAGAGGGGGTGTGAGGGTTCACCCCCCTGCAAAAACGTAGATTTTTTTTTTTGAGCTACACATACAAGGAAGTGTTTTTCTATGTTAAGCGCTTTTGTGTATGTGTGTTAAATGTTTTGTGATTCGGACATATGCTAGTTGAGCATGTGTCCTAGACCCATACATACATACATATATATATATATATATATATATATATATATATATATATATATATATATATATATAGTTAAGACAGTGTGCATTAGAGTTAAAGGAAGGGCTAAGTAAGGGGGCAGCTATAGTATTGTGCATGCATGTGTTGATGAATGTGATGTGTGTCTGAGTGTCTGATGTAATGGTAGTGTTACAGAAAGGCTTTTTTAAAATAAGGTCCAATGTAAGAGTTAGCATGCATTACTAACATGAGCACAGTGATGTTGCAGCTCTTAGGGCACAATGCTGCTGCTGTCCCTGAGCTGCAAGGCTTTAGAAATTAAATAATGGTGTATCCAAAGTTTACACTTCTTTCTTCCAGGTGCCTCACTCTTTCTGCAGTGAAAGCTGTCAAACTGGCTACAGAAAGGCCTCTCAAAGTGGACAACCTTTGTGCTGTTTTGACTGCTTACCGTGTTCTCAAGGAGAGATTGCAAACCAGACTGGTAAGTAGAAATTCTACCATCAATAAATCAATTGGCTAATATCATAACTACTGGAGAAAAATGCATGTTTAAAGACAAAATGTGTAGAAAAGACACAATCTGTACTCAGTCTTTGAAGTAACGTAGGCAACAGAAAGCAGCAGGCATAGACCAGTTGCTCATTTAATTTTCTTATAGAAGGTGCTAAAATCCAAGACAAAACATTTAATATGATAGACTCTATGCACACTCATTTAACTATTCACTTCATGATGTAGTCATCAGAAAAAAAAAATCACACTCTAACTATAATCTCTAACCTTGGTGAACCCTGCCCAGCACTTTTTCTGATCTAATGAAAAATCTAAGGCACCACTGATTCTTATACTTATCAGAAATAAATTCTATACTCATATCCATGCTTTTTAAATGGAACATTCAGCATTAGTCCAGTCCCAGTTTTTAGCTCTCGTAAGAAAGTGATGCTGCATGCTCCTCCTAATGTCTGGCTCACCACACAAACTAAATACTTCCCTCCTATTCCCCACTACAAAAAAGCAAACTATGCTCTCTGGATGTCCAGTGAAACAAAGAGTCAAATCCTGGACCAAATGAAAAAATTAACTAACATTTGCATTCAAATCCTTACATATTTCTCCCAGAAATCATTGCAAAAGGCTATAATTACCAAAAGAAGGTAACAATTCAGACTTAAATTCATATAGACCCATTTCAATTTCAAATCATGATTGCAATGTTTCTACATTGAGGCTGGCTAAGAGAATGGCAATGATAATGCCAACACTGATAGATATGGATTAATATGAATTTCTGGAGGGGAGGCCAACATATAACAGCAAAGAACAATGGTGATCCAGTGGGTAGCAGAATGTAAAAAATTACCACTGTTCATGGGTCTGGTAAAAAAAAATGCCACTGTTGGTGGGCCTTGATGTAGAGAAAGCATTCAATAGTGTCAACTGGAACTTTATGATGAGGGCAATGAAAGCATTTGCACACTCTGGCAGAATTATGTGGTTAATTAGGAGGCTATATGAAGGGTCAGAGTCAAGAATTAAGGTAGGATGATTCCTGTCTAACAACCTGAGTTTAGCAAAGGAACAAGACAGGGGTGTCCTCTTTTCCCTGTGTTACTTGCTTTATAGGGTCATAGGTAAGTACTAGGCTAGCTGCCCTTTCCTTTTGTGGGCCATTTTTAAGCCTACCCAACTTCCCTTTTTGTGCTCGTCATAACCTATCCCATTTTGGTTATAGATTGGCCTCATCCATCCTGTAGAACAGAGAGCTGTGTTGTACCTTTAAGAAGCATTTCCAGGGACTGAACATGCATATAAATAGCAAGCATGTGCTAGCCTCAGTGCCATTTTGAGAGTGCAACCAGAGAGTGAGCATGTATGAGTGCAATAGCTAGTTTGTTTATAAGTTTATCTAAGTTAAAGTTATTAAGCCTGAATCCTGATGTGTTTGTACATAATAAAGCTGCTTGAACAGAACCCACAAAAGCTTGTCTGTTTTATCATGACTGGATGAGTGACATGGTTTCAAAACCAGGATTCCAGACACTGCTTTTCAGAGCTATGAAATGCAGGGTTAATAGTGAAAGCAAACTAAGAGAACAAAGCACAAAAATGGGCCAAAATGAACAAAAGGTAATGAAAACTTGCATGAACAATTTATTTTATAAAAAAGATAAAACGAAGCATTACAAGGGCCCAAACCGCATTATTAAACAAGTGAGAGATGCAAAAGGTTTATTAATTAAACAAAATATTTAAAATTAAGATATTTGATAAAACAAGCATGTTTAAAGCAAAATGGGCATGTTTAGAGTAAGACGAGCACAAGAAAGTATAATGGGCATGAAAAAAGATTAAACAAACAAAATAACTATAATAAGGGCAAAGAAGGGCACATTAAGCATAAATAAAGCAAGGCAATTGCAATTTTTTTGGCAAATTACTGTGTTTTGGCATAAACTACTATTTTACATTGTATTCAGGGCACAACTAGAGCTATTTGAAGCATCTCAAAGTGTGCAAACATGCTTACAGTGTGTGTTTATTACTTTGCATTTATTCCAAAGAGTGTATTTGTGTACAAAGTGCAACTATTTCATGAAGTACAGTAAAAATACAGCCATTTCAAAAAGTTTCTTTTGCTGTGTGTATCTATTCACAACGTGCTGCCATTACAGATTGTCTCCTGCACTGTAAAGAGTTATTTAGCAAAGCACAGCTATTTTGGGAAAGTTTCAGTGTGCTGTGTACTGTTTATTCGCAAAGTGCAATTACTTTGAAATTTTTCTTACTCTGAGCTTCTTCTGCCCAGTTCATTCACACAGTGCAGTTATTTGAAATGTTTCTTACACTGATAAGAGGTGATATTTTACAGTACAGTAATTTCAAGAGTATTATTGTGCCCAGGGAGACTTATTTTGCAAAGTTCAGTTATTCAGAGGTTTGTTGTGCTATTGAGCATAGTTACAAATATTGGCATAAATTTCTGTCATATGTATATGTGTGTGTGTTCATGCATACTTGCAAAACCCTTCACTGGTATGTGTTAATATGGCAGATGGATTTCGAAAACCCTTACCACCTGTATTTGATCAGAATATTGCAGAGAATTGGCGAATATTTGAGAAAGAGTACTATATTTTTATACAAGCAGCTCATTCTGGCAAAGATGCACGCACCAGGGCATTTATTTTACTTAACCTAGCTGGGTCAGAGGCCATTGAAAGAGAATGTTCATTTGTGTATGCACCAGCAGTATATGAGGGAGAAGTTGAAAAACATTGCATTGTTGTACAGGCTGAATCAAGGGAAGACCCTGAGTGTCTGAAATGCAAATTCAGGGAAATGTGTAACCTCCAGATAAATATTACATTAGGGAGGCATTTGTTTTACAAAAGAGATCAGAAAAAATGGAAAACTTTTGCAGCTTATATTACTGACCTGAGAAACAAAGCTAAAACGTGTTGGTTTGGTGATTTAAAAGATGAGCTGATAGAGGGCAGGCGTGTGTATGACATTAATAGCGCTGCAGTGAGAACACAGGGTGACATACAAGACTGGAGGAAGATGCACACAGGTGGATTATATCTTATGTAGAAGGGCCAGTCTGAAGGAGATTGGAGACTGTAAAGTGGTGGCAGGGGAAAGTGTAGTTAGGCAACATAGGATGGTGGTTTGTAGGATGACATTGGTGATCAAGAAGAGGAGGATGAGTGTGAGGGCAGCACCAAGGATCAAATGGTGGAAATTGAAAAAGGGTAATTGGGAGGTGATGTTCAGGGAAGTGTTAAGACAGGCACTGGGTGGCAGTGAAGAGTTACCAAATAGCTGGGTAACTACAGCAGAGCTAGTAAGAGAGATGGCTAGAAAGGTGCTTGGTGTGACATCTGGAAAGAGGAAGGAGGACAAGGAGACCTGGTGGTGGAATGACAAAGTACAGGAGAGTATACAGAGAAAGAGGTTGGCAAAAAAGAAGTGGGATTGTCAAAGAGATGAAGAAAGTAGACAAGAGTATAAGGAGATGAGGTGCATGGCAAAGAGAGAGGTGGCGAAGGCTAAGGATAAGGCATATGAAAAGTTGTATAAATGGTTGGACACTAAGGAGGGAGAAAATGACCTGAACCGATTGGTTAGACAGAGGGACCAAGCTAGTAAAGATGTGCAGCAGGTAAGGGTAATAAAGGATAACGAGGGAAATGTATTCACAAGCGAGGATAGTGTGTTGAGCAGATGGAAAGAGTACTTTGAAGGGTTGATGAATGAAGAGAATGAGAGGGAGAGATGGTTGGATGATGTGTGGATCATGAATCATGAAGTGCAGTGGATTAGCAAGGAGGAAATAAGGAATGGCTATGAAGAGGATGAAGAACGGAAAGGTTGTTGGTCCAGATGACATATCCGTGGAAGCATGGTGGTGTTTAGGTGAAATGGCAGTGGAGTTTTTAACTAGATTGTTTAATGAAATCTTGGAAAGTGAGAGGATACCTGAGGAATGGAGAAAAAGTGTTTTGGTACCGATTTTTAAGAATAAGGGTGATGTGCAGAGCTGTAGTAACTACAGAGGGATTAAACTGATCAGTCACAGCATGAAGTTATGGGAAAGAGTAGTGGAAGCTAGGTTAAGAAGCGAGGTGATGATTAGTGATCAGCAGTATGGTTTCATGCCAGGAAAGAGCACTACAGATGCGTTGTTTGCTCTGAGAATGTTGATGGAGAAGTACAGAGAAGGTCAGAAGGAGTTGCATTGTGTCTTTATGGATTTAGAGAAAGCATATGACAGGGTGCCTAGAGAGGAGTTGTGGTATTGTATGTGGAAGTCGGGAGTGTCAGAGAAGTATGTAAGAGTGGTACAGGATATGTACAAGGGTAGCGTGACAGCGGTGAGGTCTGGGGTGGGAGTGACAGATGCATTTAAGGTGGAGGTGGAATTACATCAAGGATCAGCTCTGAGCCCTTTCTTATTTGCAATGGTGATGGACAGATTGACAGACAAGATCAGACAGGAGTCCCCGTAGACTATGATGTTTGCAGATGACATTGTGATCTGTAGTGTGAGTAGGGAACATGTGGAGGAGGCCCTGGAGAGGTGGAGATATGCTCTAGAGAGAAGAGGAATGAAGGCCAGCAGGACTAAGACAGAATATGTGTGTGCGAATGAGAGGGAGGATAGAGGAATGGTGAAGATGTAGGGAGTAGAGGTGGTGAAGGTGGATGAGTTTAAGTACTTGGGATCAACAGTTCAGAGTAATGGTGAGTGTGGAAGAGAGGTGAAGAAGAGAGTACAGGCAGGATGGAGTGGGTGGAGAAGAGTGTCAGGAGTGATTTGTGACAGACGAGTACCAGTAGGAGTGAAAGGGAAGGCCTACAAGAGGGTAGTGAGACCAGCTATGTTATATGGGTTGGAGACAATGGCATTGACAAAAAGGCAGGTGTCAGAGCTTGACGTGGCAGAGTTGAAGATGTTAAGATTTGCACTGGGTGTGACGAGGATGGACAGGATTAGGAATAAGTTTATTAGAGGGTCAGTCCAGGTTGGAAGGTTTGGAGACAAAACCAGAGAGGCAAGATTACATTGGTTTGGACATGTGCTGAGGAGGGATGCAGAGTATATTGGGAAAAAGATGCTAAGTATGAAGCTGCCAGGTAACAGGAAAAGAGGAAGGCCTAAGATAAGGTTTATGAATGTGGTGAGAGAGGACATGCAGGTGGTTGGTGTGACAGAGCAAGATGCAGAGGACAGGAAGAAATGAAAACAGTTGATCTGCTGTGGTGACCCCTAATGGGAACAGCCGAAAGAAGAAGAAGAAGAAGCATGAGAAAGATTTTGCCTCATGACAGTGATTTAACACTAAGCAAGGCTATTGAGATTTGTCAAATCCATGAGGTTACCGAAAAGCACACAAGTATGCTTGAAAGTGATAACAGCACGGTTTTAGTAGGCTCCAGAGCAAATGTAGACAGCATGCAACACATAGCTAGCAAAAGCAGCCGTAAGCACATGGCACTTGCCACACCAGCAGGCTCTCCAGGTAAAACCCATAGTTTCCCAGCATGTTCTAAGAAAAGGACATGCTCACTGCAGTACAAGGGTGAGTCAGCAAAACTCAAGTCAAGCTTTGTTGTTAACTCTCGCAATTGTGGTGCCAATCATTAGTCTAAAAGAGAAAAGTGCTTAGCATTTGGATAGCAATGCCACAAGTGTAAAAAATGGAACCATTTTCAAATGTTTTGCAAATCAAGTAAGCCTCACACAGTTGTAAAGAATACTCACTTAAAAAAGCAAGTCTATTAAATAGAGAACTACAGTTCTACTTTCTACGTAGATGGTATGCCACTAATTGGGGAAAAGGTTGATGCAGTGAATTTGTTGGCAAAGAATGAAGTGTTTTTTATTGTCCAGATCAATGGTAAATCCACCGAGCTCAAAGTAGACACTGGCTCAATGTATAATGTTATGTCTGCAGGCACATATGCTAAGGTGAGAGCTAATGAGCAACTAAATGTGGCCAGTTGTGCAAAACTTGATGCTTATGGAGGTGAAGAAATTCAAACCAAAGGCTCAGTAGTGCTTTCATGTTATTTAGCTAGGAACTGTTACAGCTTGTTATTCTATGTAGTCTGAAGACCTGTGTAGTCATTATTGGGTCTTAGAGACAGTTTGAGAATGAATTTGCTTTCCTTTACCAAAGAAGCCCATCATATAAGTACATACCTAGTTCCAGCTTTACTGAAAATATTTTCTTAGAGTATGCTGATGTTTTTGATGACAGGTTGGGCAAACTTCCAGTTGTGTATTCTATGAAGTTAAACCCAGAGGTCAGTCCTGTGGTCAGACTAGCAAGAAAAGTTCTGATAGCTAGGCAGAATAGAGTTAAGGCTCAGTTGGATAAAATGGTGCAGCAAGGTGTAATTTGTCCAGTCACATAACCAAATGAAAGGGTGTCGTCCATGGTAGCAGCCCACAAAAAAAAAGAACATATTAAATCAGAATATGTATTGACCCAAGAGATTTGAACAAAGCATTAAAGAGACCACATCACACTGGAATGCAACCAGTTGAGGAAGTTGCAGCTCTAGTACCAAATGCCATTGTTTTTTCTGTTTTGAATGCAAAAAGTTCATTTTGGCAAGTGATGCTTGATCGCAAATCCTTATTACTGACTGCTTTCAGCACCCTGTGTGAAGACTGATAGAGAAGAGTGAAGGCTGCCAGCCTAGCCAGATAGAATTTTATACATAATTCTTTCATTTGTAAATATGAATGTGAATCACAGGCTTATTGTCTTAAATGAAAAAAAAATGCTGTTACAAAAATGTGGCAACAGTGCTCTCTACTGACCCAGTAAAAGCATGTTGTGACCCTTTGATCTAAAGTCAGCTCCAGTCTGGCAAGATGAAGGCTTCTGCCTATTGTTTAAGGCTAAAGTTAATGACCAGAATTTACATATGGAATGTTGTTTATTGCTCTAAGTGTAACAGTATGTAAATGCAGTTTTGGTCAGCCTGGGAACACTAGGAAAGTGTGAAATGATGTAATGTTTTATCAGAACTGCAGTTTCAATTTAAACAGAGAGAACCAGAGGGCATTAAGCATTTTTGTCTTGAACATCCAACTCAGCACTGCTTTATGCTTTATGTAAGTTATTTTAGAAGTGTGTTTTCTTGTAGAAATAGCTAGAAATTAGAAAAATTAGACTAAGTGTTTTTCTGTGATGTCAGAACTGTCCTACAGATTTTTTAAAGTATTTCTGTGTGATCTCTGAACTCTTGACTAGCACTGACTGTGTAGTAGTATTGTCTTGTGGTTTTAATTATTTATTATTAAATATTTTAAAACCTTTTAACTGTAGCTGGTTTGTGTAGAGATAATTTAAGCTATTAAGAGTACTTGCATTGCCTTTGGTAATACTGTACAAGGCCACTCTAATAGCTTTAGCCCTGGGCTATACTACCAATTGGATAATAATATTGCACAGTAATAAATGGACACCCTTTTAAAAGGCTTTGGGTAGCTGATAATATTAGTGGGTGGTGGCAGCTGGTACTACCATATAGTCTGGGAGAATGGGACACAGCTGGAGAAACTATGCCAGCCTTCCCCAGGAGTGTCTGTGTGGTTGTATAAACTCTTCTCTCAAAGTGTGTGTGTGTGTGTCAGCTACTTTGGCAGGGACACAAAGTACTGGTTGGACAGAGATGGTGAGATTTTAGCTTGCCCACTAGACTGAGTCCTAGACCCTATAGCTGTGTCAGTGGGGAGACTTATTGGGGACCTGGGGAACAAGGGAGCGACCAGCCCTAGACTGACTGTGATCTCTATGTGCTCTTAAGGAAAATTGCACTTTACTGTGTGTATTATTTCTCCATTCCTCATATATGAGATGCCCTCTCTGGTGTTAGTGGTGAGGATTGAGGCTCCTTGATTGCTGGGCCAGGGCATGGGCATCACACTCTGTTTGGCAAATATAGATTCCTCAGAATGACAATTGGAATAAATTCTAGAAGTGAAGTCTTTCAGTGTGCAATGGAGAAATTTTTTTCAGGTTATCCTTGTGCCATAATAATAGATGATTTATTGGTTGGAGGCAATGTAAAGCAGAGCATGAAAGAAATCTTAAGAAAGTTCTAGACAGAGCATGTGATGTGAACTTAAAGCTCAATCCTCTGAAGTGCAAATTCAGACTACCAGAAACTAACACTGGCTTGAGACCAGACCCATCCAAGCCAGCAGCTATTCTTGAGATGGCAGCACCAGGTAACGTTCAAGCTCTACTAATTTTCATGGTATGGTCAGCTATTTATGCAAGTTTATACCAGACTTCAGTGAGTTGACAGCACCTTTGAGAGACCTGATGCACAAAGATGTTATATGGTTCTGGTTGGAACAGTACCAGAGAGCATTTGAAGACCTTAATTGGAAAATTGTTACCCCACCTACATTAAGATACTATGATGTCAATAAACCAGTTACTCTTTCCTGTGATGCTTCACAATTTGCTCTTAAGTTCATAGGTTCATAGGTTCATAGGTTGGTACTAGGCTATCAGCCCTAGGGCCTATACAAGCCTAGCCATAACAATTCCCTGGCTATTTCTTCCCACACTATTTACTTCCCTGGACCCTGTCTAGCAGGGCGACTGATGTGATCCCCAGGGTGAATTTCCTTTCTCCCATCCAATCGTCAAGATTCCTTTTGAAGAGGGTCAAAGATGCACTCTGCTTGATATGTATGGGCAATCTATTCCAGAGTCTGAGGAGTCTCTGGGTCAGAAACCTATCCCTCCAGCATGTTTTATTTATTGTGATGACAAGGTTTAGATCACTGGAGCATGTGGCTCTGAGGGATTGGGATTTCTTTAAGTGTAGCATGTCCAACAGCTCTGGGTTTGACATGGCCTTGTATGTTAAGCAGAGATCGCCTCTGAGTAGACGATATGCGACAGAGTATAGCTGGAATTTTTAATGCGGTCAGTGTAGGGCATCTGCTTTAGGCCTGTGATTCTTTTAGTGAGGTATTTCTGCAGCCTTTCCCGTTGTTGCAGATGTCTTGAGAGGTACATACCAAATGGGGCATTGTATTCTATAATGGGTCTAAGGAGGGATGAATACAGTGGGACAATGACCTCCTTTTTTCTGGATGAAAACCCCTTAGTGATGAGGTGTGCCACATAGAAGGATTTTCTGACTGTTGTGGCGATGTGGTTATCGAAGGTGAGACCACTGTCCACCTGTGTCCCTAAGTCTCTTATCACACTTTTGGTGTTTAGTGTACTGCCACCTATATGGTAATTCACGGGTACATATTTTTCCCAAAGGGGATAACTATACATTTCTTGGCATTGAGCTTGAGCCCATGGCTCTGGCACCAAGCATCTGTTTCTGTAAGGCCCTTTTGTGGAGTATTCACATCATTTGGGGATTCAATAACGGCTCCCAGTTTGCAGTCATCTGCAAACTTTGTTATCCAGAGTCTCTTAGTGTTGGCCTGTACTTCAGAGAAGTAGATGCCAAACAAGAGCGGTCCCAGGACTGAACCCTGAGGTACTCCACTTGTCACTTGTCTGGAGCTGGATTTGGAGTCAGCTACTTTTACAGTGTGGGTTCTATCAGTAAGCCAGTTAGCAACCCACTGGGTGACGTAGGGATTAATGCCCAGCTTAGTAAATTTGTCTATAATTCCAGAGTGGGAGATAGTGTCAAAGGCCTTGGTAAGGTCTAGATAGGCTGTGTGGCCTACCTTACCCTTGTCCATGGCTCTGGAGACTGATTCAAAGAAGTCAGTCAGGTTCAGGAGACAAGATTGTCCCTTCATGAACCCAAACTGGGTGGGGTCCAGTGTTTGAAGGTTGCCAATACCTTTGTTTATAAGTTCCATGATAATACACTCCATGGCCTTGCAGATAAGGCTTGTCAGACTGATGGGACGGTAGTTTCCGGGATCCAAGGTGGTTCGCCCCTTGTGAAGTAGAATAACTGTTGCTCTGTGCCACTCAGTGGGCACGAAACCTGAGGTGAGGCTATGATTAAACATGACACTTAGGTGAGGTGCCAGTTCATATTGTAGTTCATGTAGTACACAGCCCGGGATGTCATCTGGTCCCATGGATGCTGTGTGGCCATTATTACTGGAATTTGTCAATCTTCCGGTAATGAGATGGGCCATTTAGGGGGTGAGAAGGGGATGAAGTTGGCACTGAATCGATCTGCCAGGATATTGGCAATATCCTTGCATTCTTGGTGCAGTTATTCTTCAGGAAGGTAGACCAGTAGCCTACTTACCCAAACTGAAATGCAATATGCTCAATTTGAGAAAGAACTTTTCGGCAATAGTGTTTGCATGTACAAAGTTTCATGATTATAGCTATGTTCGAGCTATTCAGATTGAAACTGATTACCAATTTCTAGTCACTATTTTAAAGAAGCCTATGCATTCATCTCCAGCGAGATTACAAAGAATGATGCTCAAATTGCAAAAGTACAACTTCAAAATGGTTTATACAAAAGGCAAACTTCTTTATCTGGCTGATACCTTATCCAGATTGCCCAGAGATACAAAGAAACAGCTTAATGCAAAGAATTTTGACTTTGATGTCATGCAAGTGCATAATTTTTCTACCATAAGACTTGATGGGCTTAGAGATCATACAAAGAAGGATCCAATTTTGCAAAAGCTAAACCACTACATTAATGCTGGATGGCCATCAAAGCAATCTAGCGTACCATCTGAAGTACAAACTTATTTTGTTTACAGAGATGAGATGTTGATGGAAGATGGCATTATTTTCAAAGGTCCTAAAATTATTGTTCCTGCTTCCTTACACCATGAATATGCCCAGATTTTGCATCATGGTCACCCAGGTTTCAAATCTATGAAAAGAAGGGTGAGAGGCTAGTATTTTGGCCTTATCTAGCAAAAGACATTCATAAATTACTTTCTTCTTGTACAATAACCACTTTATCTAAGTCAAGTTCCTGAACTACCTTGGTCACCAATAGCCACTGATATATTCAAGTGGAACAGTTAACATTCCTTAGTGTTTGTAGACTCTTATTTAAACTGGTTTGAGATTGATTTACTACTTAATCTAACATCCACTGCTGTTATCACCAAGTTTAAACATCATTTCTCAGTCCATGGTAGTCCACACAAAGTTCTTTCTGACAATGGTACCCAATTTACCAGTCAGTTGTTTCAGAAATTTGCAAAAGAATGGGACTTTGTACATGTTTCTAGTAGTCCAGAATATCCACAGTCAGATGGGCTAGCTGAACGTGCAGTACAGAATGCAAAGCAATTACTGGAGAAGTCAAAGCATGATAACACTGATGTCTTTTTGAATTTACTCAATCTCAGAAACATACCCCATGATGATATACTTGACTCACCTGCTAAGAGACTTCTATCTAGGCAACCCAGAACAACATTGCCTATCAGTTCCACTTTGTTGACACCTAAAGCTAAGAACAACAGAACAGTTACAGCCCAATTATTCAGAAAACATTCTTTCTAGATGTCCAGTTATGATAAATCGAGCATATTTCTTTGTCCATTGAAAGAAGGAGAGACAGTGAGGATACAAATGGCAGAAAATTTCGACTGGATTGGTCAAGTAACATGTATATGTGCAGAGCTGAGATCCTACTTTGTAGAATCAGAGATTGTGGACTACAGGAGAAATTGCAGACATCTACTTCCTGTATCAGAACAGTTATCACAGCATTGTTCCTGTGATACAGACTCTAGATCTCAGAGCACTCCAGACAATGTTCCTGTTGCAGAACGTGTCTTGACTCCTACTTCCGTTTCTGATGATGTTCCTGATGTACCTATTCAACAGAGACAATCCCAGTTGCTAAACCTAACTCTAATTTCTATGTCACACAATTTGGTCATATTTCTAGACCTACCGTGAAACACACAGTAACCCGGATGTAGTTGTATATATGTATCTAGTTCTGTATAATTGCATGACAAAGAATCATTTTTATCAATTGTATGTCATTTAATGTCATCAATATTGCATGACTCATTTTTCAAAGAGGGAGGATGTAGAATAGAGAGCTGTGTTGTACCTTTAAGAAGCATTTCCAAGGACTGAACGTGCATATAAATAGCAAGCACGTGCTAGCCTCAGTGCCATTTTGAGAGTGCAACCAAAGAGTGATCATGTATGAGTGTAATTGCTAGTTTGTTTATAAGTTTATCTAAGTTAAAGTTATTAAGCCTCAATCCTGATGTGTTTGTACATAATAAAGATCCTTGAACAGAACCAACAAAGGCTTATCTATTTTATCCTGACTGGACGGGTGACACATCCCATGGCCAATAATTATATATTACTCCTAATGAGAACAAATGGGATCATACCACAGATTATTTGAGAGGACCCATGCATGGGATAAAGAATTCAGGAGCTGCATCTGTCCTTTAGTTGTACTGGGGCAGTCCTGGGGTAAATTTTCTTTTTCTAATCCATAAATCTAAGTTGCACTTGAATATACACAGGGATGAACTTTGATTTATTTGGATGGGGAGTCTGCTCCACAGCAGCAATATCCTATGCAAGATATACCTGTCCTTACAAGCCATTCTGTTGATGTTGCAGAAGAGGTTTAGATCTCTAGTCTGTGTATTTCTGATGACATTTGATTTGTTGATGTGCAGTGAATCTATCAGTAATGGGCCGGAGGATTCTTTGCATGCCAGACATTGGTCACTTCTTAGCAGTCTGTACGACACTGAGTATAATTACATTTATAGTCACTAGCAAAGAAAATAAGGGACAAAATTCAAGGATATAGCTAGTATGGTAATCATAAAAAAGTAGCTTTACTCGCAGATGATATTATTTTGTACTTGATAAAGTCAGAAAAGGATATTTGGTACTGGGGAACATTTTGAGACAGTTTCAAGTCTTTTCAGTATATAAAACAAAGGCTGTAGTAGTAAATGTACCAGATGAACTGGTTCAGCAATACCCAAATTTATGAGGACATGATAAGATGAAGTATTTAGGTATATAGATTAAAAAGGCTTATGATATGGCAGCTAAAAATATGTGGGAAGAGACTAAACAAAAGATAATACAAATTTTGATTAGCGATGTGGATACTAAGATACAGCAGTAAAAATGTTTTTAGTCCCTTTAGTTTCATATACAGGTCAGGCATGTTTTTAGTACCCAAAAGAGAAGTTGTGGATGGTAATTAATAAAAAGCTAAAGGAATTTATTTCAGGTAGGTTGTTCCTCCTACTAGAGCAAGGTGTTTTGGGATTAACCTGATTTGAAATAATATTTTAGAGCTACACAGTTAAAGCTCATGTGTAACACACACACAATTTTATAATTCAAAATAGAAAGGGATGATGATGAGGCAGGGGGGAGTTCAAAAAATAATGAAAGAGTGGGATTTTGGATGCAGATCCTCAAAGTGAATAATAACCATACTAAGTATTATATCCCTAAAGTTCTAGAAAATATTATTAGATCTAAGCCAACATGAGAATGAAGAAAGGAGTTGGTACCAATGGGGATGAGTGCAAGTTGGAGTACAGAGAGTAAGCAGGAGGAAGCTGGAACTTACTGGATAAAATAAACAAAATGACCGAGGTTATAAACTCTAGAGACAGAAAGGTAATAGAGAGGGATAAGGCCAAGCACAAGTCTGAACTGTCAGTCAGGGACTACTTTCCTTACTAGGCATCAATAACAGAGAACAGGCAAAAAGAAAGGGCAGGTGATAGCTAAATGAAAGACCAACTCCAGTAGAGTTTTTAGTTGAGTTAGTAACAGATATTGTTGTTAAAAAGAGTTGATCAGTAGAGCATATCAAATATTGCATGTTAACTATAGGACTCAACCAGAGGAAGTTAAACAAGATTGTGAAGAGAGACAGAAAAAGCAATTTGAAATAGAAGAATGGGAGGACATATGTATATCTCCCAAATATGCAAAAACATCCAGAAGGTTTAGTGTTTTTTCAAAGTGCTAATAGAAGTATCTTTACACCCTAAGCATGCTTCAGATAAATTTTCTTCAAATGCTGGAGGTATAATTGGAAAGAGAAAGGTAACTAGAAATATGTTTTTGGGAATGTAATGAGTTGGCAGATTCAAAAAATTCTGTTTAGAGTTCTTTGTCAGATATGTTTTGCAAATGGTCATAACTGAGGAAATTATTCTTTTGAGATGGGATACAGGATCTGATTTGCCCAGATATAATATATTCTTACTCAGTTTAATGCTATTGTCTGCCACAAACACAATTACTATAAAATAGATTTCAAAATCTAAACCAAATGTAATTGAAGTACGGACTATTGTAAAGGAGATAAAAGAACTGGAGGTGGAATCTTTAGAAAAAAGAAAGGAAAAAAACTATATAGAATAAATGGAATTTATGGTGCGAATACTTGGAAAATAATGTCTAGTAGGAGTAGGCAGAGGAGAAAATTCAAGGGAAGGCAGGAAGTGAGCAATTTATGTAATTCTTGAGTAAATTAAAATTTTTAAATAGAAAACCTATATGTTGACTACATAAAGATAACAAAGGAATGTTATTATGGCTTGTTTTCTTTTCTATTACTGTGTATGTATGTCACATTTTGCAACTGTCATCTTTAATAAAGATATTGAAGAAACTGCTTGAAACCACCACGATGTAATCCAAAAGGCATTTATTGTAAAATGAAACAGGAACAAGCGCTTTCACACAAACAGGTTGTGCTTCATCAGGTTACAATCACATAAAGAAATCCATTCATTTTTATAGAGGCCCCTTGTCATAGTTAACAAATTAATCAAATCAATTAAAATCAATTAACAAACTAGGCTCATTAGCAAAAATAGGAATTTAAATTGAGTATAAAATAGCAGAATTCTATCCAACTATATAGCATTAGATTAAATGACCATTGTATAAAGACTATAAGTATTTCTTTTTAAAACATAACATTAATTCTTTACCTTTCTGTAGATATCATATTACTTGATAAGGTGCATGAAGTTGTTTCAAGTACCGGTATCCCGCCTCCATAAATCAACTCAGGAAGCCATGCCCATATTTAGAAAGGAAAGCAATCTAAAGTGTAGCTTCATTAAAACTACTAATTAACAATCCTGGTTTACTTTTTTAAAAAGACAGGTTTCCATCACCCGTTTTTATTTTTGTTTTTACTTTTACTTTCTTACTATTTTCGGTGTATAAAATATTTAGTTCCCAGAACAGTTAGATCAAATAATATTTTAAATAGTCTCAGAAGTTGCTATAGGAGATTATATCAATCCAGTATGTTAGGGAACTGACTTAGGTCATTCCACAAACAATGCTCATTATTAAAACAAACCTAATAGTCAGATAGGATAATATTTACATCAATAGAAATTGCACTCGCGGAAAGAAAAAAGTGTGCCATACATAGCAGCTAACCAAGCAATATACTTAGAATTATCATATGCTGCCATGCTCGCCAATGCAGAGAATTATATATTCACTAAAACCATGGCTAAAACAAATAGCAAGTAAATTCTACATTAAATAGTCAAAGCACATTCAGTACTCAAAAATGTATATATACCCTGAAAAACACATAAATAGATCCTGATACATAGTACCATTTAAGTAAAATGTAGATCCATAGATAAAAACAAATACTACAAATAAGAACAAACAGACGTGATGTGCAATATAAAATCCCGCTCAATAGACATAGGAGCAGGATAGGCATTCAGTTGCGATATGGTCTCAGTGACAGTTGTTAAACACTGGTCTGTGAGATAGCTTTATATTTAAACTAAACATAATTAAATATATTCAATTCAAATCTCATGATGAGACTCATAGCAAAAAATTCACGGACTCGATGGGGTCTGATCAAAAATATGAAAAAAATATATGTATAAAAAATATATCTAAGTCACATTTATCAAAATTAATTTAATGATTTTTTATATAAAAATTAGTATAAAAATAATTACTAACAACGGAACAAATTATGTTTACAATGTTGAAATAGATTTGCATAAACAGTAAAAAATGGAAATATAAATTTTACAAAATTTTTATATATATATGTATAGATTTTATAAATTATTTATATGATAGAAATAGCAGGATACATCAAAAGGCTTCTTTGTTTTTATTTTTATTTTTAACTCGGACCTATTAGGGCTGGTCGAATATTAACTACAGAATTGAGACCTGGCGGTAAATGAGCTCTAAGTCTCAATATCCATCTTAGCTCAAAGCCCTCCAGAGTATTTAGGTTATCACCTTCCCTTATGTTGAAATCCACCACCTGTAAAACCTGGAACACAAAGCTATGTTGTGGGTGGGTACTACAGTGTAGAGCTAAGGCATTACAAACATTACATTTTCTAATATTGTATATATGATCATAGATTCGATCTCTTAGTCTCCTTGAAGTTAAACCCACATAGTAGGCATCACAAAGAGTACAGGTGGCAAGGTATATTACATTGCTAGTATTGCAATCTGCATAGTGCATTGGTACTATGTTCCTTGTCATATCTGGGGGTGTAAAACCATTATTTCTAGATATGTAATTACAATAGGAGCATTTAGTGCATTGGAAGGTGCCTGTTTTTATCAAAGATCTGATATCAGTAGATGTATTAGTTAACTTCTCCTTGCATAACAGTCTTTTTAAGTTCATGCAATTCATATATCTAAAGTTCGGTTTATTGCTCACGATTTCTGAAATAGATGTGTCTGACAATAAAATTTTCCAATTTCCCCTAATTATATTAGTCAAATACTGTATATCATTGGTATATTTAATGTCATAAGGCACAATATTAGACATATTCCTAGTGAATTTATCACAGGGAGTATGCTTTTTTGTATAAAACCTAGTACTATTAGGTATTGGTTCATTTATTTCATTGATCATTTTAACAGGATAGCCCCTTTCCACAAAGAGTTTCCTTTGAGTATCCATTGTGTGTAGTGAATCAAGTCTATCACTACAGATTCTATCAACTCTCCCCATTTGATTTCTTACTATATTGGGAAATATATGCCGTGGATGTAGGCTATCATAATGGAGGATCCCATTCCTCCAACAGGGTTTCCTGTAGAGTGTTGTTGATAGTCTACATAAGTTGTCCTTTTTGATAGTAATATCTAAAAAATTTATGTAGTCATAAGAAAAATCATAACTAAACCTGAAAAAAGGGGTAACACTATTCATGTAATCAATAAAGGAAATAAGACCTTCTATATCGCTATTCCATATGATCAGTATATCGTCTACAAAACGTCTGTATAATATGACGTTTGCAAACCTCAAATCATTAAATAAGTATTCCCTTTCCCACTCCAATACGACAAGGTTGGCATATGCATTGGCACAGGGGGTTCCCATGGCAACCCCCCATGTTTGTGCATATGCCACATTGTCGTAAAGGAAAACATTATTTTTCAAGACCAAGTCCAAAAGACAACACAAGTTCATAACATCGCCATTGGGAACCTTAAGTTGTGTCATGTGACTTCTTATTGCATCTAAACCATAGTCATGGGGGATCTTTGTAAATAAACTTTCGATATCTAAAGTCACCAATATGGTGCTATTAGTTATTTCCTTAGTTAATGTATCTGACTTTAGGTCGTCCAAGAGTTTATATGAGTCCAAGAGAATGGTAGGGACCTGCTTTACAAGGGCTCCTAGTTTATCCTGTATATATAATGATGCATTATACGTGACCCAATGGTCACCTGATACTATAGGTCTCAATGGTGGTGGATATATCTGTTTATGTAGTTTTGGAAGTCCCTTGATGATGGGAATGAGGGGAAGCTCTATCAATAAAAAATCATAGAGAGGTTTTGCAATAGACCTAGTCATAAGCATATCGTAGAGAGTATCATGAACATATCGCGTTAATGAAACTATATGTGATTTTTCAATCCTTTTATATGCAGTGTCATTACCTAGCATATGGAGCATTAAATCATTATAAAAGATTGCATCCATAGCCACTATCCCCCCTCCTTTATCTGCTGGCTTAAATACTATTTGTGGGTCATTGCACATCATTTTCAGCTCAGACATTTCCTCATTATTAAGATTAATAAATATATTCTTTTTCAGTTTACTTTCATAATAAAGATATATATCACGCTCACATGTTTTCAAAAAACAATCTACTATTGGTGTCATGGGTGGTACAAAAGTACTTTTCTTTCTGCATGTAAACCTAGTATTATTGTCAAAGATATTAATGGAGTCAGTTGTACTGTTCTTACACATTAATTTCAAAGATAGTTTTCTGCAAAATTTACGTAGACCTATAAGAGTGTCAGAAATAATACTATGTTGAGAGGGTATAAAAGATAAACCCTTATTTAGAACATTCATAGCATCATGTGAAAATGTCCTGGAGGATAAGTTAAAAAATAGACAATTTAAATCGGCATTTTCCAGTTCTTTTATGGTACATCTCAAACCATTTGATAGAAGGTTCAGATCTTCGCTCTTCTTTTCTGCTCCTTTATGTCCCCTGACAGTTTCCTCTTCCCCCTTCCCCGGCTGTTGGACCGGGCTCGCACCGCTTCCTTGTAGGGCAGGGGAAAATTCAAAGGCGAGGGTGCTGTTAGTTTATTAGTAGAGGCTATAACTTTAGGTTTCGTACCTACGTTAGCCAACTGAACCAGACCTTGCTGGTTGCAAGGTAGTGACATAACTGGAGTATCTGGTAGCGCGGACACTTCGTTTAACACAGTCTCAGTATGCATTTCTGCACTAGTCGTAATATCATGCGTACTAGCAAGAACATCATTATTTAGGCTGAATGCAGCATTTCCTTGATTATTGGATGAATTAGTGAAGTTAGAATGAGTCCTTGGCCAAACAAAAATTCGGCCGAGCTGGAAGTCCTCACAATCACGCTTCAGTTTCCTCATTTTTATTTGCTCCAATTTATTACTGTATAAGGACAGTTGCTTATTCATGGTTTGTATTTTGGCTATGGTATTCTGTTTAGAGTTCTTTGTCAGATATGTTTTGCAAATGGTCATAACTGAGGAAATTATTCTTTTGAGATGGGATACAGGATCTGATTTGCCCAGATATAATATATTCTTACTCAGTTTAATGCTATTGTCTGCCACAAACACAATTACTATAAAATAGATTTCAAAATCTAAACCAAATGTAATTGAAGTACGGACTATTGTAAAGGAGATAAAAGAACTGGAGGTGGAATCTTTAGAAAAAAGAAAGGAAAAAAACTATATAGAATAAATGGAATTTATGGTGCGAATACTTGGAAAATAATGTCTAGTAGGAGTAGGCAGAGGAGAAAATTCAAGGGAAGGCAGGAAGTGAGCAATTTATGTAATTCTTGAGTAAATTAAAATTTTTAAATAGAAAACCTATATGTTGACTACATAAAGATAACAAAGGAATGTTATTATGGCTTGTTTTCTTTTCTATTACTGTGTATGTATGTCACATTTTGCAACTGTCATCTTTAATAAAGATATTAAAAAAGAAATCAGTCCAAAATGAATATTATGAAACAAAAGGCCAATGATAGTGTATTAAGCTACCAGACATAATCTCAAACCTCAAAGTGTTCAGCATAGAAATTAACAAAATTGTCAACAAGTTCAAACCCACTCCAATGGAATCTAACTTCACTGCAGAAGACTTTAAAACTTGAATTCACCAGCTCACCAACACTGTTTCTTCTTCTGCTCCATGTCCTCTCTCATTTTGACCCCTAACTTAACACTTTTGCCTCAGAAAAAATATCATAGTTCATTCCCCAACCATGGCAGCATGAATTGTTAAATGTTGTAAGGACTACACCCTTCACTAGTTAACTTTCTATTCATTCTAACCCTTATTCAGAATAGGTTTTCAGTCAAACCAAATAATGGTTTTAGCAAATCCCTCTTCTCCCTTCCCTCATCAAAGCTCTGGTAAAAGGTACACACATTTATCTTTATCTATATCTATATCTGCATCTATTTCTATATCTATATATACAGAGAGAGAGATACTCAAACATTTGACTACGCTCTCAAATACATCAGTGGCCCTTAACGGCAACCAGCAAGGCTATACCCCAAGTGGAAGCACTTTCACAGTGTGCTCTTTTAAGCTGTATACACATTTCTGTGAAGTCTGCACACCCAAGAGTGGCCCTCTCTGTGTACCTCACCAAAGCATTCAGTCCAGATGAACATAATAATTATCTGTCCCACTCAATCTCATTCAGCAGCCACTGCGGTCAACTTGTTTAGTCATTATCTTTCAAAATGATCCAAAGCAGATGTAACCTCTGTTTTTCAAACAACTTACTGCAAATTGCATGGATCAATACTTGGTCCACGTTTCTTATCTACAGTCATCAGTTCTCCTTCTGTTGACTTGTGTTTATCCAATTCTATCAGTCACACCAAAAATGAGTCATCTTCAGGTCTGCTGAAATCATCACTTCCTTAAGAATTGATCTCCGAAAAGACATCAAGCTGTAGTTCATTGTCTAGGTTAAAAAGAAATATTACACAGTTGGAATAAAAACAGCGTTATGATCATTGGAAAAATACTATATTAACCACCACTATCCTTTCCTCCTTTTTCATATTTATACAGATATTTGGGTATCTACCTGGAACCTTGAGTCTCGATATCAACCAAAGTTACCCATCTCAAGAGTAAAATCAGACACTAACTCTAGCTGCTGTTATTAAGTGTCTTGTTTCTTTAGCACACAAATGTGAAATGTAATCAGAAAAAGCATCCTTTGCACTTATATTTGATCCCTACACTCATATACACCTCGGCCAAAAACCTGAAAGCCCTACAAATCCATAGTAATCATATCTGTGGTTTGTTCTGCTGCTGCCTATACTCAGACATCACTATGCAGCCATCTGCTGTGCCAACTAGATTCCAGTTAAGGAAAAGGAAGACTTTATTCTTCTTTCTCATATTCTCAAAATCATCACACAAAACAGTTCCCCTTAACTAGCCTATAAACATTATTCGAGAAGAAGACCATGTAATCTTCAGTCTCAAATAAGATTACCTAGTGATAGGGCTTTCTTTATTCTTGCTCCTAAAATCCAGGAAGGAACTGCCCCTGAAATCAGGAATAATAAAACTACAAATGAGATCTGGTGGAAAGCAAAAGTCATATTACAACATGGATTTTTATGATCCAGTTTCACAGCAATCAAACCAATTTAAGATATCTTTCTGCTTAACAAAATGTTTCCTGTATGATTCTTGTCTTTAATATAATTCCATTGGCAGCAATTTGTAATTCTTTTCATCTCAACCTGTATTCTCCTCTAAAGACGAAACACCTTAATGCTTTATCCTTTCTTGTACTTTCATGCCCTGAACTTAATACATTTTTTCTGTATCAGCAGTTATTTTTTAACACTTTCTGTAATGTATTGTACTGCTGCCTGCTGCATTTTGAACAATTTTTGCTGTATGTTGAATAAACATTTTCACTAGAAGCTTCAATATTGCCTGTTAAAAGTTTTTCACAACTATGTTACTGTGTGCATCATATTTACTTGTAAGAATGTAAAGCTTTCAAAATCTCTGTATATTTTGTAAAATGTGCACATACACTACTCACTTACTGTATGTTCACCCTCTATATATTTCTCTGGACCCATTGCATAGCATGTACAAAGTCTGTATACATCTGTAAAGTTTTCCACTACTCACTTTTTGTAATATTTTGCTCTCTGAGCCCAGGCAATTGCTGACATTGAGCCTTTGTATCAGTTGGTAAACCAATCAACAAGTAAACAATAAACAAAGGAATAAATAATACATTGTTATTGCAAAAATGACATACCATTGGCTTTTAGATCTGCTACCCCCCCCCCCCATACTACCCAGAAGGGCTTTTTCTTTGACATTGGCAGTTGCTGGCACCTTAGCTCTTAGGATGGCCACCGCATTTCATTAGTACTGCACTAGGTCAAGAACACTTAATAAAAGTTTTACATATTTTTCCATAAAAAGGGAAACAAACAGGCAAATACATCCACAATTTATGCATGTTAATAATTCTTAAAATCTTATAATTCTGATCCTTTCCAGATTCTGTTAACTGCATCAGATGTCCAGATGACCACTGGCCAAATTTCAGACAAGATCGATGCCTCCCAAGAACTACAGAGTTTCTTTCGTATGAAGAGAGTTTGGGCACTGCATTAGCTGTCATGTCTGTCATCTGCTTCTTATTTCCTGTCATAGTGATTGGTGTTTTTGTCAAATATCGGGGCACTCCAGTTGTTAAAGCCAACAACAGGGAACTTAGCTACATGGTTCTCTTTGCTCTCATGCTGTGTTCTCTCTGCTCATTAATTTTTATTGGTCAGCCAACAACACTGACATGCATGTTCAGACAGCCTACCTTTGGTGTAGTGTTCTCCTTTTCAATCTCTTGTGTTCTTGCAAAGACTGTCACAGTTGTCATGGCTTTTAATGCCACAAAACCAAATAGTAGCTTAAAGCAATTCATGGGTCCAAAGCTACCAGCAGCAATAAACCTTACCTGCAGCCTTACGCAACTCATAATTTGCATCATCTGGCTGGTGACATCACCTCCATTTGTAGAATATAATACAAAAATTCAGGTTGGCAAGATAATAATTCAGTGCAATGAAGGCTCTCCCTATGCATTCTGGGGTATGCTGGGATACAATGGACTTCTGGCAGCTATGAGCTTTACTGTAGCTTTCCTGGCCAGGAAACTGCCTGACAGTTTTAATGAAGCTAAATTTATTACCTTCAGCATGATTGTTTTCCTCAGTGTATGGCTGTCGTTCATCCCAGCTTACCTCAGTACTTCAGGAAAATACATGGCTGGTGTTGAGGTATTTGCTATCCTTTCTTCAAGTGCAGGGCTGCTTGTATGTATATTTTTTCCAAAGTGCTACATTATTTTGTTAAGACCTGAAATGAATTCTAAAGATTATCTGATGGGAAAAAAAATCTGCATACAGTAAATGGCTTTGCATTAGAGAAAAAAAAGAAAAAGTATATAATATCTATATCCCTGAAATGTCTTTGTTGCTTAATTATTGTGTAACGTGCACTAAATCATGGCTTCTAATAATCAGCATTAAAATGAAACCAATTCTGCCAGGATACTTAAATGCATAGTTGCTAGTGTATGTACTTTCTCAACCACAGTGTTTATGTTATATACCACTTTGATCTTCTCCATCGAAATAGTGTTTACTATTGCATTTTGGTTAGCCTTATATGTGACCACTGAATGTTAAACTGCAAAGTTACTTAAAACCTAGCTAAACAGCATGTAATATAGGTGACTAATGTATCTGTGAATGCATGGTAATTGTTGTATAATCTGAGCAGTATAACACTGCTTTGGTTATTTCCCTATTCATTTTTGCTGCTAATGTGATTGCTGGCTTTAAGCATTATTTAAAATGAATGATTATTGCTGTATTTTCTGCAAAGTGCTGGTACAACTGAACTATAAGATAAGACATGCTTTGTTGCTGTAATCTGTAAAAATAGCTATACCTGTATCACCTATTGTTGCAACTGGTCATATACTGTTAAAATATCTACCCTCTAACTGCTTCTGCCTTTAACTTTCTGGAGTATATTCCTGGGTATCCTTACAGTCTCTCCCATGAACTTACTGACCTCTCTATCTTATCCTAACTCTTAACTCTGGCCTCTCTATCTCATCCATGCTCTTTCCTCTATAGACTCTTGCCTGTATTTCCTTCTAACTTAATGAATCTGTCTTCCTAGTTACTACTAACCTCTATTAACCCCCCACTTCATAACTGTAGACAGTGCTTTAGAAGTGTAATACATTTCAAAGTACTCAACTTTCTGCTCTTCTTCTTCTTTTGTTTCTAGGTGTTAAGCCTCCAACTGTACACAAACATCTGCACCAGTCTAATACCCCAAGACCCAGCATTCCTGCACATGTGGATTCCTCATGGAGTTAGCCAAAGTTCCAAATGTATGTCTAACCTAGCACACTATAACCTTGTTATTTTACTGATACCACAGTCAGCTTTAACACATCACCAGATCCACCCAACTAGTTTCTTTCCCTTTTCATGTTTTCCTTCTCTACCAGGCTCTTTAAAAAACATTACTGCCTGAGGTTTTTCGCGGTAACATAACTCCCATTCCTCACTCTATAGCTAGTGGTGTATGGCCTTGTTCTCCCTCATAAATTTAGCCTTGTTGCTTAGATAAATTTGTTCAACTTCCATTCCATATTTACACAAAAACATACCCTGCAGTTCAGCTGCACCTATGGCATAGAAACAGCCAGCAAAAAGAAGCAAACTAGGGAAATTACAAGTAAATTAGTGGCTTACTGATTGTTTTTGTAAGCGGTTCGCAAACAAGGTGGTCTTGGCCCATTTTGTTCCTCCTCACTATGCTCAGGTTCACTCCACCCCCCTACCCTACCCCCATTCTCAATCACCTCTATATCAATTTCATTTATAGTTGAGAATAACTCTTTCCCTTAGCTGCTCTCATCCAATCATCTCAAACCTACTTGATGTCATCCTCAAGCACCAACACCACCATGTAAACCAATAAAATAAAAACACTCTCTGCATTCCTTATGGTTCCCAACAGTTTATTCTGAATATCCATTCAATTAAATCCACAAAATTTGTGTATTCTGAAAGGCCCATTCACAAGTGAAGATTAGAAATGCACTTTAATGAGCAAAAAAGTCATAATATATATCCAATAAGCTCTTTTGTCTCAATAGTTTGAAACTTCATCAGAATCAACTGTTGAGAACAGTAAGTAACACAGAAAGTGTTTTTATCATCCTCAAGCAACCGGTACCACAGCTACTTCCAAATCATCCTATTATTATCCCTTTAAACTGAGTGTATACTACTCACACCTGAACTAGTCTATTACAATATTACACATATTCACACATCTATTTTCTCTACACTGTCCATTTCACCCACCATACCCCCATTTCTAACCCACTATAAAGTTATCCATGTATTCCATCTCTCACAACACTATCATCCTAACAAACTACTCATCTTACTATGCTTACTATCACAAGTCACCTCCTTCAAACATACACTAATCGATAAACATTTAAAAACATCTACCCTGGCCTTACCTCCTGACATTCACACAGACAGTTTCTCTAACATCACATTCTCCTTGATTGACCACAACCAGATATACCTCACTAAACTCCATTTCCTACCAACATCCACAAAAACTAAATTTATACATACAGACTATATAGACACATTTACTAAGCCAGTTTTCATCACAGTCCTCCAATTCACCTCATAAAACCTACCCAATTGCGAGATATCCATCCCAATCCTAGTCCCCCAAAATCAACCACCTCTCAAAAATCTTTCCCTAGCAAGCAGTTATTTCTAATTACACTAAATATTCATAGCATATGCAACAAAATAACAGAATTTCACTCAAGGCTAGAACTCCATTCCCCTGATATAGTAGCAGTTACTGAGACCTGGTTAAAACCTCATATTCAGGACTGTGAAATTGCCCCTCCAGCTCCAGAATATAACATTATGAGAAATGATAGACTCAATAAAAAGCTGGAGGCATTGCACTAATATATCATTCCAACATATAGAGGTTCATAGAGGTTCATAGGTTCATAGATTAGTACTGTACTAAGCTGCCTTAATAGCCTTTTACAATTAGCCAATTCATCCCTTTGAGACTCAACCCCTGCACCTTTCTTAAACACCTTAACCATTAGGCCACCCTCCCTGTCCAAACCACTCCCATCCTTCAACTACGCTGAAATTCTCTTAGCACCTTTGCGTATGAATAAAACTAAACAGATTTGCATCTGAGTAATTTATATACCACCCGGCCAAAATATTCCAATTCTCAAAGACTTCCTCTTCTGGACATCTGAGAATATTACAAATGAAGCAATTATCATAGGAGACAAAAAAATGAATTGGCAATATATGATATCCCCCCAACAAATAGCATATACCTTAATTGCTTCACACAGCTTATCACCAGCCCCACAAGGATGCAAAATAACAACCAATCTGATACTACCTCAGACTGGATCTTAGTAAATGATCCCCTTAAATACTCCAAGTCAAATATTCTACCAAATGTCCTAAGTGACCACTCTACCAAATGTCCTAAGTGACCACTCACCAGCCTATACCTATGGAACCCTTCCTCATGTGATAAAAATCACATAGTTATAAACCATCCAGAAATGTAACCAAATGTAATCCACATTTATCTAACAACATCTTAAAAGGTATAAATTGGAGCTCACTAAAAACATTAGAACTGGATAACCCCCTATGTCACTATAACAAGATTTTCCTAAATACCCTGCATTTCTTAACTCCATTACGAACCAAAAGAACAAAAATAAACCATGCACCTTGGCTTACGAAATTCACTAAAACAATACTACAAACTAGAGATTGAGCATGGAAAGACTGGCTAAAGGATAAAAATGTAACTAAACAACTAAAATATAAACAACCACGTAACAAGGCCAAAATACTAATAACTGCAGACAAAAAAAACCCTACTACTCTTGGCAATTAATCTCCCAAACTAGCAATCTTAAACAATTCTAGTAATCTATTACAACTTTGGCTTACTCTCAGAACGTCTCAAAATCCATCACCAGCCCTTGATAAAGAGCCAGCCCTAATAGCTAATATGTTTAACTCCCACTTTATTGAAAGCATACTAAAACTTGTAACTCTATCCACACCTAACAACAAACCAGATGATAACATAAATCTAATCCATACAGCTTCTCCTTACCCTTTTATCATACCCCCTTCTTCCTATATCTACCCCATATACTCTATTATACTCCACATTGTCACAATGACTACAACTATGCTTTTTCCCAAATAAGTCTTATACCACCTTGTCACTCAAACTCCATCCTTCCCCAGATTGTTTTCATTTACCTCGTCACTAGTCCTGATTTCTTTTGCTCTCCCTAACATCTTATACCTACATGTCCTACACATGTTAGACCTTCTCTCCTGTAATTTTTAGACAAAACTATTCTGATTGTTTTCCTGTGAAATACTGTATAAGGTAGTACAAGCTGAATTCTTACTTATATGTTAAACCACATGATAACTAATTAGATGTAAATGTTTTTCATATTTGTTTTTGTGCAATAATGTACTAAATACTTGTCTGTATCCTTTCTAGACACTGGTCACCAAATGTCAATAAATAAATAAATAAATACATAAATAAATAAATATGACTTCCACAAAGAACTTGTCTTCATGTCCTTGTTCAGAACAATTTACAACTGCTAAAGCATATAAGCATATTGAAAAAAACGCAACTAAATGACACATAAAAATGTTACGTGCAAAGAAGATATTTTGTTGATTGTGTATTATAGGATTTGAGGGGAAAGATTGTTTCCTTGTAGACACTCTGTAGGTCTACATCCAAAGTGATACAGAAGGCACAATACATAGGATAAACCAACATTATCAGGATTAGAGGAATGGGCAAATGAGGCCAGCTTAGCTAAAGCTAATGCAAAATAAGAGCTAGGAAACAAAAAAGAAGTGGAGCAGTCCGTACTCAGTGTAGCCACTGTCAGTGATTAAGATGGAAAGGAACCAAGCAGATAATCAGTCTGTAAACAAGTTAGAAAAGCACAGGGGACCCTCAGATGCAAAGAAAGCATCACCTAGGAGGAAATGAGAATTGTTTTCATTGTAATGACAGCTAGTGAAGCCACTACTGAGGTACTATATATGGTTCTAAAGATGTCCACTTCTGCAAGAATGTTGACTATATAAAAACTGTGCAGGAAAAGACCAACAGAAATGACACAGGTTCTATACAAGAAGATATATGATAAGTGGAACTTGATATCCAAATCGTAAAATGAAGAAAAAAGGTTTCCTGAACAGAACCATTCAAAATGTCTTGTATGAAGGCAGACAGCATGCTAGAAAGAGTAGATATTCTGAAAGAAATAGGAAAAATATGACTATATAGGCAGGTTCATTCTATGGACTATTCTGACATACTTCACAGTATGGTTGCAAGGATTTTTTGTTTCCTATGAAAGTTGTGAAATTCTAGCAAGCAAAAGGTAGTGAGTGGTTAACCAGTAATTGTGGTATCGGTATAAGGTAGGAAATGTGAGAGCAAATAGACAAAGCAGCCCTTAGCTACTGACATTTGCTATGGTCTACCTTTCTGTAAAATACCCAGCATACTCAGTGATTCCCAAAAGTGCTTAACAGATTGTTTTAAAGAGATCCAGAAAAGGCTAACCCTCTATTCTATAAAAACAACAGAATCTAGAGATCTGTCAACACACTGGGAAGTCCCTGGTGAGTCACACAGAGATGCTGGTCACAGACTCTAGAACAAGAAGGTACAACCACTACAGATTGAAATGACAAATGTTCTGAATATATGAGTGCAGTCACTATGCCTGAAGGTCAGTGATGTATAAAGTATTGCATTTAGGAGTATAGATTAAAAAGTTTCTATTATGACAGTTAAGGATATGTAGGAAGAGAGACTAAACAAAAGATAATAACAAAACTTGCTAAACTGGAAACTCTTATTTATGAATATGGATAATTAGATACAAGCAATTAAATAGTTTTTAGTCCCATTAGTCTTGTGTATTGGTCAGGCATACGTTTATCAACCCAAGGAGAAGTTATGGAAAATAATTAATAAAGAATCAAAGGAATTTATCTGGGAGGGAAAGAGGGCAAGAGTTAAGTGGGATAAGCTGATCCTTCCAATAGAATAAGGTGGTTTAAGTTTACTTGATTTGAAGGTATATATTAGAGCTACACAGTTAAGGCTCATGCACATAACGCAAACAGAAAGTTATAATTCAAAGTGGAAAGGGATGATGATGATGAAGCAAGGAGATAGTTCAAGAAATAGAGGGAGAGAGTGGGATGTTGGATGCAGATCCTTAAGGAGGGTAATAACAACCCAACAGAGTTTTCATAAAGAGGCAGAAATATTCTAAGAACTAAACCAATACAAGAATAGAGAAAGGAGGTTTTACCAGTAGGGATGACTGCAAGGAGGGGTACAGAACATAGATGAGAGGGGTATGGAATTTACTAGAGAAACCTGGCAAAGCAACCAAAGTATTGGGAGCAAATAACTCAAGTAGGAAAAGTAACACAGTGAGATCTCACCAAGAAGACATTTGGACTAGAGGCCAGAGACTGCCTTCCCTACCAGAGCGTGATCTCAGAGCACAGGCAGAGAAAAGGACAGGGGGATTTAAATGAAAGACCTGCTCTGGTAGAGTTTTTAGCTGAATCTAGAACAGAAGCAGCTGTTAAAAATGGATAACTATTAGGGCATATAAAATACTGCATGATAACTATAAGAATCAATCAGAGGAGGTTAGAAAATACTTGCAAGAGAGACTGGAAAAGCAATTTACAAGAGAACAATGGGAAGACATATGTATGGCTCCCAAATATGCAATCAATCCAGAATATTTAGGAAGTGGTTGCATAGGTTATGATATAGACGCTATTTGTATAGTACAGATAAAAGTACTGGAAGAGGGATCTTTAGAAAAGGAAAGGAGGAAATTACATAAAATCAATGGAAATTGCGGTAACAATATAGTCATGTTAATGTTCAGGAGGAGGAGGAGAGGGGTTTAAGGGAAGGCAGGAATTCATCATTTTTTTTTTGTAATCCTGGATTGATGATAGTAGCAAAGGAAATATATGTGATATGTATTGTGTTTAAATGGAAAAATGTTAAAGTGGTCTGTCTCTTTTCTGCTAATGTGTGTTTCCATATGTTTTAAATTATAATTTATTTAATAAAGATGTTAAAAATGATGTATAAAGCATGTCATTTTTGTAATGGCAAGAAACACACTCAGACTATAGTATTCAAATTTGTTATAAGAATGGTTTTGGTTCAAGTTATATTAACTAAATATAAAATAAGAAACATAATCCCCCAGATTTATGAAAACTTGCACGGAGTGCAAGAAGAGTGTAGGAGCTCACGCCGGCAATATGTCTGCCGTGAGATCCAGGAACAGCCGGCAGGGGCGTGCACGAGAGCTGCTAAAGCTACTCTTGCACGGACAGCGTCATGGCATGCAAATTACCTCCTTTGCTGGTGAAAGCCATGCAAATGAGGTACATTTGCAATCCAGGAAACATTAACCTGTCTGTGGAAGATTAGTGTTAGCTGCAGAAATGTACTCCATTGGTAACGTCGTACATTTCTGCAAATAGCTAAACGGAGCTATGACAGCTTCCAAATAAAGGATGCATGAAGTTGAGGAAGAATGCCAATGGCCAAATATAAGGCCATTGGCATTATAAAATGTTTAAAAATATAACAATTTAACTTTTTTTCCCCAATTTCCGATGTTTAAGCATAGCGCAGCACCTCGCAAACTTGTGGCACTTATAAAAACAAGAAAATAATTAAAAAAAAGCCAAAAATATGCATTTTCACTAAAAAGCTTATTCTGCCATGCAGGTGAATGGCAGGCTGAAGACAATATGGCCACTGGGTAGTGGTTGCTAAGGGGGGGGGGCTCAGTGTGAGAGATGTAACCATGCATTACTAGGCAATCCTATGCAAAACAGGATAAGGATAGTGAATCCCAATTTTCCCCAGCATGTGAGGCATGTCCCAAGAGTGTAAGAGTAGGAGTAGATGAGTAGAACACTAGAATATAGATGACATCATAAGGGGGTGTGTTGATGGGCTGTAAGGTAATTGGAGCACAGTGGCTTGTGTTTGCCCTGAGTTGCTCAGGATTGCCAGAGGCGTGCCTACAGTTGTCCTATTTGAAAACCTCAAGCCAAAGGTGCACACTGTTAAAAGATAGGAAACACCTTGCAAACATGCACACAGCACGTGTGCTTGTGTGTGCTTGTGTGTGCATGTGTGCGCGTGTTTGCACTTGTTTGCGCGGCGCTACCCCTGGCGGAAACAGAAAGGCAAAAGGAAGGAAAAGAAGTAGTAGGAAGTTAATCAAGGAGAACTAGCAGAGTTGCCAGGTGAAATATATCAGAATCAGCCAATTACATAGGCAGCAGACTAGCCCAGCCCAGCCCAGCACTTTAAACAATGCAAACACCATTCCCCCCTGTTTTTTCTCAAGAACTGTGCAACACTACAGTATACAAAAAGGGAAAGCTTAAAAAGCTTAAGTCAGACAAAATGTTAGGGGCTGCTCTTGCTATCATAAACCAACATGTGCAAGGTGCTGAGGGTGGTGATGTAGTAAATACTGCTGAGCAACCCACAGTGAGGAGACAGAGAAGAGTGTACAGACCCAGGGTAACCTACCAGGGGCTACATGAGCTGGAGATAGTGGAGCACTATAGGGTGGACAGAGACCTCCTACAGCAAATTGCTGAGCTGTGCCGGCCACGCCTCACACACAGAACCAACAGAGGGAAACCCATCCCAGTGGATACCGAGGTATGTGTTGGCCTACGAATACTAGCTACAGGTACCTTCCAAAGACCAACTGGTGATATGATGGAGATTTCACAGGCATCAGCATCCAGGGTACTCCACCAGTTCCTACACGCCATGTCAGCACATGTCGGTGACCATGTATATTTCCCCAATTCCCGTGAGGCATTGGCCAGCAATATGCATCTTTTACACCAAATAGCAGAATACTCTGAGGTAGTGGGTGCAATAGACCGCACGCACATATGCTTCAAAGCACTACCCGGCGAGGTAGGATCTACATCAACTGCAAGGGCTTCCCCTCCAACAACTGTCAGGTTGTGTGCGATGCCCACGTCATAATAATGAATGGTTGTGCTGGCTGCCCTGGAAGCTATCACGATTCCCACATCTGGCATCTGACGCAGTTGTACTAGAGATTTGCCAATGAGGACATCGCTGATGGTCACCTATTGGGGGATGCTGGATACACACTGGAGCCGTGGCTGATGACACGCATCAGAAATGCGCACACACCTGAACAAGAACTCCATAATGAGACACACCACAAACAAGAAACATAATTGAGCGTGTGTTTGGAATGTTCAAGTCATGGTTCTGGTGCCTGGACACATCTGGTGGAGCCTTGCAGTACTCACCAAGTACATCTACCCAAATTGTTATGGTATGTGCCATGCTACACAATATGATCCTGTGGAAACAGCTGCAGCAGGAACAGCATGGGTTAGGGCCAAATAGCCCCCCACCTTTGCCAAGGCCTGCATAGGCACAAAGCGACTCGGAGGAGGAACAACCTGAGCCTGCCCCAGTAGGCAGAAAGAGGTGTGTCCAGTATGCCCTGGCCTTTTGCAAGAGGCAACGCATAGCACATACACTGACTCAGTAGGAACCCTAGAAATTACACCTCTCTGACTTGCACATACAGTAAAAGGGATGCCTAACTTGACACTACCTGTTTTCAAACATGTATAGGGAGTGTACTATGTGCATCCGACATAGGCAGCCCTGCAGCATCACCTGAGGCATGAGTGCCCTATTTTAAGCAATATAAAGCACTGCTAAGCACATTTTACTAGTATTGAGCATATTTAAATACAATTGCGTATAGCTGCGCACTGGGCTAACCAGCGCAATGTTGGGCAATGTCAGGCAATGTTGAGCAAAGTCGGGCAAAGTCGGGCAAAGTTGGGCAAAGTTGAGCAAAGTTGGGTAAATACGCTCACACCTGCCTTACTGTTCCTTAACCAGTCAGGTCTGCACAGCAGGAAAATAAAAAGCAGTGACAGGGCTCGAACTCAGGATACTGTGCACTATAGTCACAGTACTGAGCCATTAAGCTATGACAGCATTTCACTGGCACAGACACAACTTAAGTCACTCAAACATACCAGTTGGGGGGGGTCACATACCTAACAGTCACAGCCTGCAGGACAATTGTAGACAAATGCAAACACAAACAAATGCTATATCATGCCCTCTGAAGAGGCATATGAGTAATCTCCCCCCAGGCCTATGCAGACAGATAACAGCAGGCCAGGCAGTGTGATGTGGGTTGGGTAGTCTATGAAGTCACAAACTAATATGCGTGTAATTGGAAGCTAAGGTCTGTAGTACAGTGGTATGCCTCAAGCCAGTATGATAGGCAACAGTACAGACTGAAATGGAGTACCTGACATAGCAGTACAGGCCTAGCAAATGTGTATAAGTGTCAGGTATACCTCTCATCCTATGTACACCCACAGTAACAATTAGGTGTGCCCCCCCGGGTAGAAATGTACAAATAATAGCTGTCCCCCCTGTATGTAGAAATGTTAATAAGTCTATGCAAATTGACTCATGGAAGCCCTGCAGGCACAGCATGCTTCCTGTCGATGTACAACACAAAGGTGAGCCCTGAAGTAAAAAACAACTTGATTTTTCACACACATATAGTATATATATATGCCCATAGTGGGCATGCTCATACACTTAAACAAATTTAGCAAATTTCAGTCAACAACATACTGAAAGATCATACTGGGCATGCTCACACACAAACAAATGAAGCAAATGTCAGTCAACAACATACTGAAAGGTCATACTGGGCATGCTCACACACTTAGGCCATTTCTGAGTAAAGCAGTGGGCCACACATATCTGGCAGTTGCAGTTCTTACTCCAGATACATGTCACTATTCACCAATCCTGCCTTGCGCACACAGTGATATGAAAATATACCCATATAATATATTGGACCCCTGTCATAATCAAACTATGTAATACAAGTACTTAAGTTGTTCAAAGAAAGTTAAAATACAAAGAAGATCAATAAATCTCCGATTAGTATCATCATGAAACAACGAGCACTCCTAACATTATCCAAGCCAAGCTCTGCCAAAAATATTGACAAGGATTCCATAGAGAACCATGAAGCTTTCTTTAGCTTTGTCATAAATATCAATGTAAACTCATATATGTTCTGGGTTAGTGCAAAGTGTAAACAAATACATGTACATGACTGACATTACCAACATCTTGTCAGACAGGTTTATACATATTAGCCCACTCTCACTGACAAAAGGGCCCATTACCATACCTGAAGATGGTGAAAACCCAGAAATCACATATACAATGGTTAAACAGCTCTATCCAAACCTAAAAACATGGCATCTATGGGATGACTTGGTGTCCCTGGCTGTGTCATATGTGAATTCCAAAACAAACAGACCCTGCACCTGAACAGTCTGTTGAGACTCACCCTCTGTACAGGATATGAAACTGTTGAATGGGTTACAGCAACATTTGGCACACTCCACAATTGTTGGTGCACAACAGACTATGAGAACTATTGTCTTATAAGCCTAATAAGCCTGATCTACAAGGCCATGGAGTCCATCATTATGGAACTCATAAACAGAGCTATTGGGAGCCTACAAACACCCAACCCTACCCATTTTGGTTTAACCAGAGGCAGATCATGGTCCCTAAACCTGCTAGACACATCCCAATGGCACAAAAGACATGATGTGCACATCTCACCCACTGTACATAATAGCCACCAGTATCAGTAAGCATTACAGTGTCTGTGGTGCATGTGTCTGCTGTACAACATGACTGTACAATGAAGTACACATCTACTATCTGTAGACATGTACCTGTCACATAGATTCATAGGTATGTAGTAAACTATCTTCATGAAGGCATATATTAGCCTAGGCAAGTTGTACAGCTTTCACCACCCCATCGGTTAGTCTCCTAAGCCCTAGTTGTAATAGTTAGTACCCTAAGCCCCTTTCTAGTGGGGCTGCTGATGTGATCCCTGGTGTGAATTGTCTGTTTCCCACCCACTCATCAAGGTTCCTACTGACGAGTGTCAGTGAGGGGCTCTGTCTGATGTACATTGGGACTCTGTTCCACAGTAAGGCAAGTCTCTGGGATGGTACTCTATCCCACCAGCATGTTGTATTCATTGTTGTGATGAGGTTCATATCCCTGGAGTGTGTAGTGCGACTCAATTTTGTTTTCTTTAGATGGAGCATGTTCAACAGATATGTGCTGGACATGGCTCTGTATGTTAGGCAGAGTTTGCCTCTGAGTAGGCGATACGCAACAGAGAACAGATTTAGTTTTTCCAGTTGTGTTGCATAACACAACTGTTTGAGGCCAGTAATCCTCTTGGTGAGGTACCTCTGTGGTCTCCCCAGCTGCTGAATATGCCTAGTCGAGTACATCCAAAATGGTGTATTGTACTCAATGATGGGTCTAATGACTTAAAAATAGAGGGCCACCACTACCTCTTTTGATCCTGATGCAAACCCTTTGTTGATTAGGTGGGCCACATAGGATTTCCTAATCACTTTGGCAACATGGTTGTCAAAGGAAAGATGACTATCTACTTGTGTCCCCAGATCCCTTATTACCTTGTCAGTTTTTAGGGGGTAACACCTATGTGGTAGTTTGTGGGTATTTTGTTTTCCCCAAAGGGGATTACTATGCATTCTTTCGCATTGAGCTTGAAGCCATGATTCTGACACCACACATCTGTCTCATAGAGTCCCTTTTGGAGAATATTTGTGTCATCAGGGGAATCTATTATGGCAAACATTTTACAGTTCCCAGCAAACTTAGTCAACCACAACCCTCCTGTGTTGGCATGTACTTCTGAGAAGTATATACCAAACAGGAGGGGCCCAAGGACTGAACCCTGGGGGACACCGGTTGTTACCGGTCTAGAGTCTGACATGTAGCCAGCAACTCTTAATTTGTGGGATCTGTTTGTGAGCCAGTTTGCAATCCATCTTGTGATGTATGGATTTATGCCCAGGTTGGTGAGTTCATCTATGATACCTGACTGGGGAATGGTGTCAAAGGCCTTAGCGAGGTATAGATAGGCTGTGTGGAGCTCCTTTCAATCATCTGTAACCAGGGTAACTGTCTCAAAGATATCCACCCAGTTCAGAAGGCATGATCTGCATTTGACGAAGCCAAACTGGGTGTGCTCAACTGTGTGAAGGTTCACAATGTCTTTATTGTTGACTTCTATTATGATTGGATCAATTGCCTTGCAGATCAGACTCGTCAGGTTCATAGAGCAGGAATGCCAAGGGTCTGTTGTGGCCCCACCCCTGTGGAGTGGGAAGAACATTGCTGTGCAACATTCTATGGGTACATATCCTGTAGAGAGGATGTAGAAAGAGGTGTAGGTATCCTTGATGAATATGGATACATCCCCACCCTATGTGCTATGATCCAGGTTCTGATGCTGGAAGGTATGGAGTGAGTAGTATCGTGGTATTGCTGGTGTGCTCTCTGGAGCCTTGAACTAAGTTTCTGTTACTGCACAGATATCAATATTCTCCATACTGAGAAGTGCCTGGAGTGTGTGCATTTGGAGGCTGAGACTTCTGGCAATGAGTAGCATTTAACTCACTTTGTGGTTATTTGTGTTGGTTACGGGGTTTGGTTAGTCCTGCATGACCAGTGTTCCACACCTGAAGTCAATGCCTCATTGGTCTGATCCAACCATAAGCTAATTACCCCAGATATCCACATGCTGCCCCCACCACCCATTAAGGAAACCATGCTAAAAAATTTCTCCAAAGCCAACTTCATGCTTCTTAAGACAGAAGTGGTGAACTTCATGACACCCATGCAGATGGACAATACAGTTATGACTACTGAATCCTACACAGTTGCACTTTATTATCACTTACATGAGTGCATGGATCGTGCTATCCCAAACAGAACCAAGATGCTATCCTCCAAAAAAAAGGAAGCCAGTCTGGTGGTCCCCTGCCATAAACAAACTGCACAACAGAAGGAAGAAACTGCTGCAAAAGAGTGTAAAATCGTATGAGTGTAGGAGCTCCCTGGTCAGCCTCAGTAAGAAGCTGTGATCCCAAAATTGCCACTGATTATAAAGACAGCCACAAAGCATTCTATAGCTATGTCAATAATCTCAATGGCAACACTCAGATCTGCTCTGAGTTACAGCACAATGGCACTAAATATACAGACCCAACTGACATTGCCAACATCCTGGCAGATAGGTACAGTGCTAACTTTACCCCCCTCTCACCCATTAAAGAGCCCATCTCTATACCGGAAGAATGCAAAGTTCCTGTAATCACAGCTGCACAGGTAAAAACCATAATATCCAAAGCCAGGAACACAGCATCCATGGGACCAGATAACATCCCAGGCTGCATTCTACATGAACTACAGAACAAACTGGCACCCCACCCAAGTGCCATGGCCAATCATAGCCTCACCTCAGGCTTTGTGCCTGCTGAATGGCGCATAGTGACAGTTATCACACTCCATAAGGGGAGAGCCACCATGGACCTCGGGAACTACTGCCCCAGTAGCCTGATGAGTCTGGTCTGCAAGGCCATGGAACATATCATCATGGAACTTATACACAAAGACATTGGTAATCTCCAAACTCTGGACCCCACCCAGTTCGGGTTTGTAAAAGGCAGATCATGTCTCCTAAACCTGATAAACTTCTTTGAAGCTGTCACCAAAGCCGTAGACAAGGGTAAGGTGGTTCACACAGCCTATCTAGATCTTGCCAAGGCTTTTGACACCATCCCCCACTCTGGAATTATAGATAAACTCACTAAACTAGGTATAAATCCCTATGTCACAAGGTGGGTTGCCAACTGGCTCACTGACAGAACCTACACTGTGAAAGTAGCAGACTCCAAATCCAACTTCCGACCAGTGAAATGTGGAGTACCACAGGGTTCAGTCCTGGGTCCTCTCCTGTTTGCTATCTACTTCTCTGAAGTACAGGCTAACACAGAAGGTCTTTGGCTAATGAAGTTCACAGATGACTGCAAACTAGGAGCCATAATTGAAACTCCTAATGATGTGGACATCATACAAAAGAGCCTCACTGAGGCACATGCCTGGTGTCAAAGCCATGGCCTCAAGCTCAATGCCAAAAAGTGCATTGTCATCCCCTTTGATAAAAACTCTGTACCCATGAACTACAACATAGGTGGTCGTATACTTAACACCGAAAGTGTGATAAGAGACCTTGGGATGCAGGTGGACAGTAGTCTCTCCTTTGATAATCACATTGCCACAATAATCAGGAAATCCTTCTACATGGCACACCTCATCACAAAAGGTTTCTCATCCAGAAAAAAGAGGTAATTGTTCCCCTCTACTCATTACTCATTAGACCCATTATAGAGTACAATGCCCCTTTTGATATGTACCTCACAAGACATCTACAACAACTGGAAAGGCCACAGAAATATCTCACAAAGAGGATTACCAGCCTCAAACAGATGCCCTACACAGACCATCTCAAAAAAATTCAGCTTTACTCCGTCACATATCGCCTACTCAGAGGTGATCTCTGCCTAACATACAAAGCTATGTCAAACCCAGAGCTGTTGGACATGCTCCACTTAAAGAAATACCAATCCCTCCAAGCTACACATTCTAGGGACCTAAACCTTGTCACCACAATAAACAGAAAATGCCGTAGGGATATATTCCTGTCCCAGAGACTTCCCATACTCCGGAATAAACTACCTATATATATCAAACAAAGCTCCTCATTAGCACTCTTCAAGAAAACTCTTGATGATTGGATGGGAAATAGGAAATTCACCCCAGGGATCACCTCTGTGGCTCTGCTCAACAGTGGCACAGGAAAATAATTTTCTTGGGCGGCAAAAGCCAGGGTACCTTTTTAGGCTGGGCTTGTATAGTTCCCAGGGCCGACAGCCTAGTACCTACCTATGAACCTATGAACCTATGAACCTTTGAGCCTTGCCAGTATTCAGAAACATAGGGGTAACAGGTGCAAACCATATCTAGCGAAGCAATGAGGCATGTCTATCATATCATTCCAGGTAGACAGAGACAGGATACCCTTTGAATTACGCCAGAAGCTCAGCCAATTGTTGAAATTTATCATCTTTCTGTTATATTGCAGTATCATGTAGGTGAAGGTAAGATGCTACTCAAGGTCAGGGTCATACCAGCCTGGGCTACATGATCATACAGCTACTATATATCTCGTGTCATGTTGTCCTGTGAGGTATGTCTCAGATCATTCACACTGACATGTACAAAGACCGTGTCATATATGTACCTTTTCTGGAGTGATTTAAGTGCTTGTGTTATGTGGCAGATCATAGCACCTGGCAGGCAACTGACAGTAACCTTCCCTTTGTCCAGCCTAGTGAGTGGAACATCTGTGTGCCTGACTATGGAGTCACATATTACTAGTGTTTTGGGTATGTTGTTTTGCCTTAAGGCCTGTTGTGAGGCACACTGCTTTGGTGCATTATGTGCTTTTTGGCGTGTGCTTGGAGGTGCATGTTGCTTGTTTGTCTGCTTAGGAGGACACTCATTCTTTTTCAGACTAATATTTGTATTCTCCGAATATAGTGATGTGTATTTATGTGTGCGTTTTGCTGGTGCTTATATTGTGGGTCTATGTGAGACTGTTGGTGTTGTGCTTGTATGACCCTACTCCTCTTGACTGTATTGTCCACTACTGGGTTGACAGAGCTTAGCCACTGGTTTATATATACCCATATATGATATGGTCATGGCCTATGCATACAATACACTCACAATACACCTAGTATGATAAGCCTGCTGAGGTTAGCAAATGTGAAAAAAACCTTTGGGCAAACTGTCAGCGAGTAATGTCTGTATTGCACCATGTAACTCCATATTGCTTGCTGAAGTGTAAAGAAGTACTTAGTTTGGATTAAAAACCCTGCACTTGCCAACTGTGTATGTGTGTGTCTGTCTCTCCCTGGGGAGAGAGAAACCTTTTTGGAGACTACTCACACCCCTTTAAAGTGATATACTCATCTTTGTCAAGTCTGATGATGTCACCATCCTACAAATACACCTGTGGGAAGGAGAAATCCCAGTAATGTGTGTCGCATGTCTTGTAAATGTGTACTGCTGTACTATTATAATGAAGTTAGGTAGGGGGTTGAATCCCGCACTTGTAAACCGTGTGTGTGTCTCCCTGGGGAGAAAGCAGCCTTTTTGGAGACTACTCACACCTCTTAAAAGTGATCTACTCATCTTTGTCAAGTCTGATGATGTCACCATCCTACAAATATACCTGTAGGAAGGTGAAATTCCAGTAATGTGTGTAGCATGTTGTGTAAATGTGCACTGCTGTAGTATCATAATGTAGTTAAGTAGGGGTTTGAATCCTGCACTTGCCAAATGTGTGCCGCTCCCTCAAGAGGAAGCAATCTTTTTAGAGAGTACTCACGCCTCTTAAAAGTGATATACTCATCTTTGTCAAGTCTGATGATGTCACCATCCTACAAATACACCTGTGGGAAGGTAAAATCCCAGTGATGAGTATAGCGTATTATGTTAAAGTGTACTGCTGTAGTATCATAATGTAGTTCGGTAGGAATTTGAATCCTGCACTTGCTGACTGTGTGCGTGTTCCAGATGTGTGACTGTGTGACACTGTTGGTCAATGTGGAGTGTGTTTTGATTTTTCTAGAGTATGACATATCACAATGACAACTGTATGTGCATAACACATGTAAGGTAGTTGTGGGGCAAAGCCATATACATACATGTGACCTCAATTATTTCATAAGTGGGTACTCTGCTTTCTCTATGAATGCATCTGTTATCTTTACCAGAGCATGCTGGCGCTTTCCAGACCTTACGTCACTTCTGTATGCTTGTGACAAGCTTAGCCACTGCAGTGATCCCTGGGCTATGTCTTCTGTTTCACATCCACTCATCATGGTTTCTATTGAAGAGTGTGAGTGAGGGTTTATGCTTGAGATATATTTGAATCCTGTTCCAAAGTAAGCAACGTCTGGCAAAGATGACTAATCATTATAGGTGTGCAACAACCTCTGTGTTTCTGCATGCAAACCCTTTATTGCTTATGTGCTCCACAGAGGAATTTCCAAAACCATTTGGAAATGTGATTATCAAAGGAGAGATGACTAATCACATGGCTCTATGTATACATTAATACCTGTTCCACATTTTGGGGTCTACTACCTATGTGGTACTCTGGGGATACTTTGTTTTCTAAAGTGGATAACTATGCTTTCTTTGGCTTATAGCTTTACAGCATGATTTTGACACCAAGTATTTGTCTCTATGATACCCTTTTGGAGGATGTGTGCGTCATCTGGAGAATAAAGTATAGCCCACAGTATGAATTTTCATCAGACATGGGCAGACATATCCCTACTGTGTGTGCTTGTACCTAAGAAAGCTATATGCCAAACAGGAGTGGTCTCAGGACTGAGTGCAGGTGAATACCACTTGTTACTGGCATAGAATTGAACATGGAGGCTGCAAATGTTACTGTGTCCTACATCTGTGCGTCAGTTGTCAATCCATCATCTAACAATCGTTTACAGTCAGTCTGTGAGGTTATGTATAATACCAGAATATGGGATGGGTATGAATTGCTGGTGAGCTATAGCTTGGCAGTGTGGACCTCCCTCCTCATCTATAGCCTTGTTAACTGGCTTGAAGTCTACTAGGTGTAGGAGCCACCTTTAGAGAACCTAAGTGGGTATGGTGCAGTGTTTGCAGGTTCATAATGTCTCTGTTAATGAGTTCAATAATGTTGCTCCATAGCCTTCCAGATAACATCTGTCTGGCTTATAGGGTGAGAGTTTCCAGGATCTGTTGTAGCTCTACCCTTAATCAATTTATGTTAACATTTGCACTGGGTGTGACGAGGGTGGACAGGATTAGGAATAAGTATATTAGAGGGTCAGCCCAGGTTTGAAGGTTAGTAGACCAAGCCAGAGGCAGGATTATGTTGGCTTGTACATGTGCTGAGGAGGGATGCAGAGTATATTGTGAAATAGATGCTAAGGATGAAGCTGCCAGGTAACAGGAAAAGAGGAATGCCTGAGATGAGATTTATGGCTGTGGTGAGAGAGGACATGCAGGTGGATGGTGTAACAGCGCAAGATGTAGAGGGCAGGAAGAAATGGAAACAGATGATCTACTGTGGTGACCCCTAATGGGAGCATCTGAAAGGAGAAGAAGAAGAAGACGCTTTTTAGTTCAACCCTTGTGGACTGTGAACACCATTACGTGCGTCACTCCACAAGTAATGTAACCTGTATAGAGGCTGCATCTGAACAGAGTGTTTAGGTGAGTGGTGACTTCATATGTCAGCTTGTGTATGACATAGCCAGGGACACTGTCCAGTACCATTACCACTATGGTTTGGACTTTGGTAAAGAGATGTTTTAACTAGAGTGTCTGTGAATCATTAGGTTTTACATTCTTCAGGTCTGGAAATGTGGCCTTTGTGTAATGACAGGGTGGTAAAATCCGCATTCAAACTGTCTGACAAGAAATTGGTAATGTCAGTCAGATAAGTGTACTTTGTGACCATTTACATTAACTGTGACCAGATCTGAGATTTCCCTTGTAGATTATATACAACACTAAAGAAAGCTTTAGTGTTGTCTTTGGAATCCTTGCCATTTGGAATTTTGAAGCTTGCCTTGTATGTTTACTGAGGGCTTGTATTTTCCCAATGAAACTGACCAGAGAGGTTATCCCTTCTTGGTATGTAACTCTTTTTTGGTACAACTTCACACCTTCTATTATATATTTAGTTTATGGCAGGGGTCCATGAGACTAATGCACTTTACTGTATAAGTGAGAATTTCTTGTGTTTGTGATAGCACGGTCCATGCAACCCTGTAGGTGAACAGTGTGCATTACTAAAGGATTATGCAGCTGGGACAGTGTTAACCTTAGTAATGCAAACCAATGACAGATAGCAATAACAGCATCACCCACAGCACAGTGTCAACCGTGTCATACACACACATGCATACTCAAGTTCCAAAATGTGTGTAGTACAATGCATACTGGCCACCAATAGAAACTATGGTGTGTTAACACTGGCCAGTACAGAGCATGACACCCTGCCCATGTGTCCAATATGCATGTACATGCAGACAGTGCACCTCCACCATGTTTACAAAAAGGACACCTGCAAACCTGTGTTGCACACACCTCACACTTACTGTCCACTGTATAACGCATGCTGACACAACTACACACATCAGCCAAGTGGCACATGGGCAAACAAAACACAATTGGACTAAAAACTGGTGAAAACAATACAAAATTGCTAGTTACAGCTTTAATGCATCATGCCTGCTCAGCTACACCTTCAAGGATATCATTACACTTTACTGCTGACAACATGCTACACATCCAACCATTGCTATACTTTATTAAAGTCACTCTGTGCATCAGCACCATGTTAGCCTGTTCCTGCATCAATGTTACAGATGACAGGAGGTGGCACGGGTTTCATCATATACACAGGGTGTGTTGTTGGTTTGCCAGAGGCCTACACTGAGCCATACAGTCGACATGTGTGTGTCAGTGTGTTTGTGAGGGCCATGAGTACTGTTATGGGCCAATGTTGATGTCATGTGTGCAGGTATGTGTTTGCCCTAGGTTTCTGGTTTATGTGTGTGTGTCTGCATGCACACAGTTCCATCATGTGGCTGCCATATATGGGGATTTGTGAGACAGCTACAGACTGTACCTGGCAGGCTTTACAGATCACCGTATCTGGCCACGGATACTGAACCTGTGCCTGGCAAGGGTGCTACAGAGAGTATCAGGTACTAATCCAGATTGGGTACTATCTGAAGAGGTTGACAAATGTCCACTGGATCCAGGTCCCTGTTTTATATACTCATCTTTGTCAAGTCTGATGATGTCACCATCCTACAAATACACCTGTGGGAAGGTAAAATCCCAGTGATGAGTATAGCGTATTATGTTAAAGTGTACTGCTGTAGTATCATAATGTAGTTCGGTAGGAATTTGAATCCTGCACTTGCTGACTGTGTGCGTGTTCCAGATGTGTGACTGTGTGACACTGTTGGTCAATGTGGAGTGTGTTTTGATTTTTCTAGAGTATGACATATCACAATGACAACTGTATGTGCATAACACATGTAAGGTAGTTGTGGGGCAAAGCCATATACATACATGTGACCTCAATTATTTCATAAGTGGGTACTCTGCTTTCTCTATGAATGCATCTGTTATCTTTACCAGAGCATGCTGGCTTTTCCAGACCTTACGTCACTTCTGTATGCTTGTGACAAGCTTAGCCACTGCAGTGATCCCTGGGCTATGTCTTCTGTTTCACATCCACTCATCATGGTTTCTATTGAAGAGTGTGAGTGAGGGTTTATGCTTGAGATATATTTGAATCCTGTTCCAAAGTAAGCAACGTCTGGCAAAGATGACTAATCATTATAGGTGTGCAACAACCTCTGTGTTTCTGCATGCAAACCCTTTATTGCTTATGTGCTCCACAGAGGAATTTCCAAAACCATTTGGAAATGTGATTATCAAAGGAGAGATGACTAAACACATGGCTCTATGTATACATTAATACCTGTTCCACATTTTGGGGTCTACTACCTATGTGGTACTCTGGGGATACTTTGTTTTCTAAAGTGGATAACTATGCTTTCTTTGGCTTATAGCTTTACAGCATGATTTTGACACCAAGTATTTGTCTCTATGATACCCTTTTGGAGGATGTGTGCGTCATCTGGAGAATAAAGTATAGCCCACAGTATGAATTTTCATCAGACATGGGCAGACATATCTCTACTGTGTTTGCTTGTACCTAAGAAAGCTATATGCCAAACAGGAGTGGTCTCAGGACTGAGTGCAGGTGAATACCACTTGTTACTGGCATAGAATTGAACATGGAGGCTGCAAATGTTACTGTGTCCTACATCCATGCGTCAGTTGTCAATCCATCATCTAACAATCGTTTACAGTCAGTCTGTGAGGTTATGTATAATACCAGAATATGGGATGGGTATGAATTGCTGGTGAGCTATAGCTTGGCAGTGTGGACCTCCCCTCCCTCATCTATAGCCTTGTTAACTGGCTTGAAGTCTACTAGGTGTAGGAGCCACCTTTAGAGAACCTAAGTGGGTATGGTGCAGTGTTTGCAGGTTCATAATGTCTCTGTTAATGAGTTCAATAATGCTGTGCTCCATAGCCTTCCAGATAACATCTGTCTGGCTTATAGGGTGAGAGTTTCCAGGATCTGTTGTAGCTCTACCCTTAATCAATTTATGTTAACATTTGCACTGGGTGTGACGAGGGTGGACAGGATTAGGAATAAGTATATTAGAGGGTCAGCCCAGGTTTGAAGGTTAGTAGACCAAGCCAGAGAGGCAGGATTATGTTGGCTTGTACATGTGCTGAGGAGGGATGCAGAGTATATTGTGAAATAGATGCTAAGGATGAAGCTGCCAGGTAACAGGAAAAGAGGAATGCCTGAGATGAGATTTATGGCTGTGGTGAGAGAGGACATGCAGGTGGATGGTGTAACAGCGCAAGATGTAGAGGGCAGGAAGAAATGGAAACAGATGATCTACTGTGGTGACCCCTAATGGGAGCATCTGAAAGGAGAAGAAGAAGAAGACGTTTTAGTTCAACCCTTGTGGACTGTGAACACCATTACGTGCGTCACTCCACAAGTAATGTAACCTGTATAGAGGCTGCATCTGAACAGAGTGTTTAGGTGAGTGGTGACTTCATATGTCAGCTTGTGTATGACATAGCCAGGGACACTGTCCAGTACCATTACCACTATGGTTTGGACTTTGGTAAAGAGATGTTTTAACTAGAGTGTCTGTGAATCATTAGGTTTTACATTCTTCAGGTCTGGAAATGTGGCCCTTGTGTAATGACAGGGTGGTAAAATCCGCATTCAAACTGTCTGACAAGAAATTGGTAATGTCAGTCAGATAAGTGTACTTTGTGACCATTTACATTAACTGTGACCAGATCTGAGATTTCCCTTGTAGATTATATACAACACTAAAGAAAGCTTTAGTGTTGTCTTTGGAATCCTTGCCATTTGGAATTTTGAAGCTTGCCTTGTATGTTTACTGAGGGTTTGTATTTTCCCAATGAAACTGACCAGAGAGGTTATCCCTTCTTGGTATGTAACTCTTTTTTGGTACAACTTCACACCTTCTATTATATATTTAGTTTATGGCAGGGGTCCATGAGACTAATGCACTTTTACTGTATAAGTGAGAATTTCTTGTGTTTGTGATAGCACGGTCCATGCAACCCTGTAGGTGAACAGTGTGCATTACTAAAGGATTATGCAGCTGGGACAGTGTTAACCTTAGTAATGCAAACCAATGACAGATAGCAACAACAGCATCACCCACAGCACAGTGTCAACCCGTGTCATACACACACATGCATACTCAAGTTCCAAAATGTGTGTAGTGCAATGCATACTGGCCACCAATAGAAACTATGGTGTGTTAACACTGGCCAGTACAGAGCATGACACCCTGCCCATGTGTCCAATATGCATGTACATGCAGACAGTGCACCTCCACCATGTTTACAAAAAGGACACCTGCAAACCTGTGTTGCACACACCTCACACTTACTGTCCACTGTATAACGCATGCTGACACAACTACACACATCAGCCAAGTGGCACATGGGCAAACAAAACACAATTGGACTAAAAACTGGTGAAAACAATACAAAATTGCTAGTTACAGCTTTAATGCATCATGCCTGCTCAGCTACACCTTCAAGGATATCATTGCACTTTACTGCTGACAACATGCTACACATCCAACCATTGCTATACTTTATTAAAGTCACTCTGTGCATCAGCACCATGTTAGCCTGTTCCTGCATCAATGTTACAGATGACAGGAGGTGGCACGGGTTTCATCATATACACAGGGTGTGTTGTTGGTTTGCCAGAGGCCTACACTGAGCCATACAGTCGACATGTGTGTGTCAGTGTGTTTGTGAGGGCCATGAGTACTGTTATGGGCCAATGTTGATGTCATGTGTGCAGGTATGTGTTTGCCCTAGGTTTCTGGTTTATGTGTGTGTGTCTGCATGCACACAGTTCCATCATGTGGCTGCCATATATGGGGATTTGTGAGACAGCTACAGACTGTATCTGGCAGGCTTTACAGATCACCGTATCTGGCCACGGATACTGAACCTGTGCCTGGAAAGGGTGCTACAGAGAGTATCAGGTACTAATCCAGATTGGGTACTATCTGAAGAGGTTGACAAATGTCCACTGGATCCAGGTCCCTGTTTTGACTGGCCAGAGCCATATGCACGTGGTCTGCTAGGACAGTCTATGGACAGCCCCTCCCACAACATTGCTGGGGCTGGTACTGGCATGACGGGAGCAGCTATGACTTGCTGGACATCCACGGTGACCTCCAGCTGGTGATGTTGCTGGCATACATCCACGTCAACATCTCAACTGTCCCGCACTGTCCTGACACATGGACATGACATTGTGGAGGACATCCAATGTCTCACCCCAACATCTACCAATGGCCTCAGTGTAGTTACGTATGGCAACTGCTAGGTCATGGGTACTGTCATTTATAGAGATGTAATGAGCCCTCTGTGCCCTTAGCCTCTGTCTGGTGTACCACTCTATTTGTGTCTCTGCCTCCATGACAGCCTGAAACATGCATATGGTAGAAAGAGGTGTGGCACGTCTGCCAAGGGCATGATGACCAACAGTGCTCTGACAAGAACCCCTGGTCATCTGCCTATGTGGTACAATTCCAGACATCTGAGTATGGCTGCGGTGTCCTGATACATGTGCCATAGATACCACACTGTCCTGGCCAGTGTGCCAACTGTACACTGTCCCTCAGCTAAGGGCAATGGTGATGATGGATGTACAGGCAGTATGACTGTGTGCATGGATGGGGTGGAGATTTGTGTATTGTCAATTGGTGGCCCAACAACAGACCCTGACAAACCTGCCTGTGCCTCAACACACCTATCCTCATGATCAATGTCTGTCTCAGTAACATCAGGTTCCCTGCTGTACTGAACCAGCCCCACCTCGCCACCTGTGAGAGGAAACAGAAAACACACTTTAAGACCTGAACATGACTTCAGACCACATGCACACATGCATGCATACATGTCCACATGCACACAAGCAAAACTACACTCCTCCCAAAAGCAGACACACACAACACTAGCAATCACAGAACATACACAATAGCAGGTGATGGGGGGTACAGTATCACAAGCAAAACAGTCATATCACACATCAGCATGCAGGACATGTGTTGCTCAACAGCATGCAGTGCAAGTGTAGTCAGTCCTTGTTACTAACAGTATGCATGGCTTTGATGCATGTGTTTTGTTATTAGGTGATGGCCCTCCCCCTGGAACACAATGCATACATGGATACAACATTGCTGTGCAGGTATTCATAACCCTGTGATGTACTGTGCACCATAACTCACAGGTGTACATACCATTGCTGGATGTGTATCTGTCTGTCAGATAGGTATCTAATGCCGATTACAGCCTCTGTGTCTTTAGCAAATAATTGTGGACACATTTTTTCCACATTCATGATCAGTATTCAAACAACATCATCAGTGGTGCATCGATAATTGATGGAATACCATTCAGCCATATACCCAATGTATGGTACTTATGGTGAGTGTAGATCATATTGTGGACATGCCTATCTCATCCATGACATGGCATGCTAAAACACAACTGCATATTTAAACACTACACATACCCAATATGTGTCATATGACCTTGCCACTCAATAGAATCACAAGACATATATGTGCCAGTTGTGCAAATGGTGATTGGTATGCATATTGTTTAGAGGTGCATATGTGTGCACACACGCATCATTATGGTGTGTAGCAATGACAGCTATGTGTAGTACTGTGGTTACAATAACTGGATGGGGTATAGTACCATAGGCCATCATCATGAAGCATCAGTTGGTCACTCAAGGCTACAAATGTTTCACAAACCAGCACAAATCATGCTGTGCCAGAATTGTACTACCTTGGCTAAATTCATCATTTCACAACCAGTTGTTACGTGAGTTTGTAAGGAGGCCAATAAGGAGCATTCCCTGACATGAATGTGTAGTGTGTTGCAGAGTGTTTAAATGCCCCAGGATAGGCCTCTACCCCTCAGGTATATTATGTGTAATGTGTGGATGAGATTTTGGATACTGGAATGTGTCTTTACAGAGGGTTTGGGAATCCTTTATGTGTAGCATGTTAAAATGCTCTGTGTATGACATAGATGTGCATGTTATGTGCATGTTGAGTATCAACTGTGCCTATCCAGTGGTCACTACAGTTTAGCCGCATTTGTTTGGGATGGTCTGGGTAGTGCATGTGTTTGAAGCAGCTAATCACATTAGTGAGATGTGCGTGGTCTTACACGAAACATGCACATCATGCATTATGGGTAATGTGTTACATGTGTACATGGCCTACACCTTAACTATGACATGCACTTTTTATTTACAATAATAAATGTAGAACACACTCACCAGCATCTGTCAACTGCCTTGATGTCACCCCAAGGGTACCTACATAGAGATGAGACAGTTTGTCAGTGGCCACAACTGTGGCATTGTAACTGCGTGTTTGCAATCTTACAGTACAACAACAGTTTACATTCACAGGGTTACAGATTATGTTCCAAATGATCAGTATTGCACAACAACAGGCTCCACATCTTTGAACGACACACTCCACATCTCACATATGCATGATCTACCAATACAGGTAGGAGTAGTCTACAGATATGCCATGTTACCTGCATGCTTCATGTGTGCTTGCTGGGTGGCTCCAACCACCACCATAGTGTATGTCTGCTGCTGTTGTTGTTGGGCAGGTGCCACCAGGCCCATGAGCAGCTCATCCACTCTGGTGAGGGGGAAATGGATGTTAACACCACCCCCTGTTGCAAGTTATTCTCTAAGCACATCAGCGGCATGCTGATGGACATGTCTGAGAAGATCACTGCAGTGGTGGTTTACCTGCTCATATGTGCAGTTATGCAGGCCTACCTCACTGACCCTGTGGACAAGATCTTGCCACCTTGCAGTACCCTCCTGCTGGTCCTGGCTGGTTTGTGAAAACATTAGATGGTAGTGCTGAATCATACTGCTAGTGATCATATCATCTTCAGCCCTACTGTAACTTGGGTTCCTGTGGTGGGCCATGATCCCTGGAAGACATAAATACAAAAATATGTCTGAGCAAGTCATATGGCACATTTAACATTATACAGTACAGATATCACTGCATATATAGCAACCTATAAGCTAACCGAGACTGAAACACTGCAACTGCCACTTATTACTGCTCACCCCACAACTGCTTGAAATTGCCTTGCTCACTCTCTATCTAATGAACCATGTTCTGCACAGCAGCAAAATAAAATCTCTATATAAGACTATACAAGTGTACCTGGCACACTGTATGCAACAAGATGCACCACCTAACCACAGCAGATATACATCAAGCTGATGTGTAAAGAAATATATCATCCATCACAATCAGTGTAAGGTCCAGTAAATGTATTACTATTATACCACACAACTTGTTAATGCCAAACCCGTGGCCAAAATATTTGCACAATTGGGATTATAGGTCACATACTGCTGTAGTACACTATGAATGTTGCTTGATATGTAGTTATATGTATTACCACACATATGTTAAAGGACATGTTACAGACATACCCACACACACATCAGACATAATTACAGGACACAAAGGTATGACAACCCAGATAAGCTTTTATTGTGTACTATACAGTACTGTGTGTCAGTACTTACACAACCTTAATCATGAGAAATGTAATCTGGGATGAATACAGGAACCCCACGAAACAGTGGATGCAAGCAATGTGGACATACACCATACTTTGCTGTACAAGCCCAGAGCTTCAATTAGTACTACAGTACACACAGGATTTGCATTTAACATCGGTACCAATCAATAATCATAGATGTAGTGCTTTAGCCTCCAATGACACACCCTAATTAAAACCAAGGGAATTAATCACGCTGTATGCAATAGCACTTGTTCTGCCTAGCAGCAGAATACACAGCTTTTGCTAGGATCAAAGCAAGGATTCATAATACAATAACATAAACAGTTTCCCACTAAACGATCTCACAGATGCATATCTTTGACGTATTTGCAAACATATTAACCATCACAGTCAGTCAAGAGTACAGAGAATCTATTGCAACAAGTAGATGTAGGTGTGTATAATTATATATATATATATTATTTATTTATTTATTTATATTTGTTGACCGGGAGTGTCCGACTGGACGTAGGTCCATTTTCAGCAGAGGCCCGGGGAGAAAAGCTCCACAGTTAAAATAAACAGACAGTAGTTACATTGGAATACATAGCGATTAACAATTTACATAGCAATTACTTACAACATATTTACAGATGAAGAACATAGTACATCAGTAGACAACTAGAATCTTTATCTGTGAAGTACATAACAGACATTAACAAATGTTACAAGAAGAAGTTCCTGCTGTATAATAAGTATTGGCTTATGAGTATCTGAGCTTGATGTAATCAAGGTAGTTAGTGGAGTGGAAAGAAAGGTAGTGTTTGGATGGGTGGGTGATATTAGAGTGGGAGTTGCAAGGGCATAGCCAGCATGTTTTTAGGTGCACTTTTAGTAAAGTTTTGAAGTGGGTGCATGATGGTACGGAGGTAATTGTGGGTGGGAGGGAGTTCCATAATTTGGCTATGGTGCAAGAGAATAGTGCTTCACCAGCAGAGTTATTGGCTTTAGTGATCTGCAAGTGATTTTTGTTGCTGGATCTTAGTGGTCTGGTGGTGCGATAGGATTGGAGTAGATTCTGGAGGGATGGGACATTTAGTGGATGTTTTACTAGTTTGTGGGTGAGTGAGAGTTGATACCATTGAAGGAGGTGAGGGAGTTCAAGCCAGCCCAGTTCAGCAAGTGAGAGACAGTGGGGACTACGGTAGGATGCCCCTGTGGCAGATTTGGCGATTTTGTTGTAGCTGGTCTCTAGCTTGTTTAGATCGCATTGCCTTAGGTTGGTATATATTGGAGTGGCATAAAGTAGGGTGGAGATAAGGTGGGAATTTGCTATTGAAATCTTTGCTGCTTTGGTGAGAAGTTGCTTATTTCTGTATAGCGCTCCTAGTTTTTTGTGGACTTTTTTTATGGTCATGGATATGTGAATGTCAAATTTTAGTTTATTGTCTATTTCCACTCCTAGCAATTTGGTGTCTTCAGTTGGGTATATCGTGGTGTTGTCTTTTGCTGTGATGTTAAAATGAGAGCTGTTTTGAGTATGTTTGGTGGGTTGGAAGATGAGTAGTTTAGTTTTGTTTGGGTTGAGTTTTAATTGGGCATCTGATAACCAAGTTTTGACAGAGGAAAAGGCTTCCTGTGTGACTTTTTGCAGTTTGGGTAGGGACTGGGCTGAGCAGATGATGGTTGAGTCATCTGCATATTGTATGAGTGTGCCATGTTTAGTGGCAGAGGCTAGATTATTGGTGAAAACAGAGAACAGTAGGGATCCAAAGCTGGATCCTTGGGGAACCCCTATGGAGACAGGTAGTTGGGGAGATATGTCATTCTGCCATACAACGGATTGTTGGCGGTCAGACAAGTAACTCTGAAACCAGTTGGTGACTGATTGTGAGAAGGATAGGTTATTGAGAACAGAGATAAGTTGTTTGTGTGGGACCATGTCAAGTGCTTTAGATAGGTCTAGGAAAGTATATGTATATAAATAAATATATATATATATATATATATATATATATATATATATATATATATATATATATATATATATATATATATATATATATATATATATATATATATATATATATATATATATATATATATATATATATATATATATATATATATATACATATATATATATATATATATATATATATGTGTGTGTGTGTGTGTGTGTATACATATACACATCCATTTCTACATATATATATATATATATATATATATATATATATATATATATATATATATATACATATACATTTCAACTTTCATAGTGAGAATATCAATTATACAAAGGATGGATGTAAGGTGTACAGTAATGTAATAAAATCGCACAGTCTTGGGATAAATGCATTGAAGGTGTTCACAGCACAGGTAGCATTAGCAGGCCTTACTGGCTTCAACATTGCAAACTGAACAAACCACCCACAGTGTTTAACCACCACATGTCATATACCAGCACTGTATGCTGTCTTGTTTGTCACACACTAAAACCTACATACAAATATGTGCATACTAACCTTCACCAACATATATATCTCCCCCCTTCACAAACAGTTGCAATATGTCCCCTGCTCTATGCACATATACAGATGTGAATATATATGACATATATATATTTCTCCATATGTGTGTGGCATACACACACATGGTCCACAGTGTTATAAGTCCCTGGACCTCACAGCTGAACTGTTGGACCTTGCTGCAACACAAACAGGTGTCACATATAAACACAGACTAACATTAGGGGGGTATATATGGCAATAGATGTTAGATAAGCATACTAGACTGCTACAGCAGTTGCCAATGCTAAGCTATACTTTAATATGACTATCATGCATGTGTTGTTCTCTCACACCCATGTTTATATAATGTCAGCACTAATCATACCTGTCAACCTCTTAGAGCAAGAAATCTAGACAAAGCCATAAGTAAAAGTGGGACAAAGGCCCAAAAATAGGGACAATTTTTAAATATTGCTCTTACAAACTTAGAAAGTAGATAGAATAACATGTTTTGCGTTATCATGAATTTCCTGAAGGATATGAAGCTCAAAACTCAAATGTGTGTCATTATTTTGACCTTTAATCTTTAAAGATTTGCCACTAATTTGCCACAAAAATACAACTTTATGAAAAATGGACCAAAAATATGAGGCAAAAATCTGGACATTCTGCAAAAATCTGTACAGTTGAGAGGTATGCGCTAATCCCCCAACAGCCATTGGTCACACTACTGTACAGAACACAGAGAACATGGATCAGATCTTTGACATTTAATGTTGAGCTACACATTTCACAGGTATGTCCCACTGCCCACAGGTACATACTGTATTGTCCATAGCAGTAGTTAAGTAGAACATCTGTGCAGAAAGAAGTACTGCTGCCACATATGAATGTTTCACATTATGCAGACTATTCTTCAATAACATCTACTACATGCCAGTAAATAGATATGTGTCACATACCTTTCCTTTGTATAATTTGGTAATATTTATTTTTCCTTTACTCTCTCTCTCTCTCTCTCTCTGTCAGTCTCTGCAATAGAGTGATCGAGTTTGTTGGCAGAGATTGCAGTCTGCTTTTGTAGGAATTTGCACATGAGCATGTGATGGCCTCTGCACCAATTAGTGCCCACCATTTGCTAATTGCATGCAGCCTGCTGTGTAGTAATTGCAGTAATCACTGTCATAGCAACCCAGTACTATAAACTACTGACTCATGTAGGCATGGCCCTTTCAGCTTTCCAAGATGGAGATCATCCCTGGTTGGTGTGGACATCATTGTTTAAGACAGAAGGTTGGTATAGTTCTTATATCAGAAGCCAGGGGTGTAGCCAGAGATTTACATTTTGTACTCAGACCTAATGTTGCTGCTTCCAGTACCCACTTGTCAGTGTAGAAATGTACTCACCCCTCAAAATGCTACCCCAAGATACATGGAAAGATGTACTTTCTTTTCAACTTTTACAATTAACTACCATACAAAGCTAGTTATAGAGATGTATTCCTTTGACACAAGAATTGTTTGTGAACTGCTATACTGTGAATATTCATTTACTCAGTTCTAAGCAGTTTATATTTTTTTAGTGTTGACATTAGCATGAGTTGCTCAGAAAAACTGGACACATGTCAGTACTGTGAGTATGCTTACCTACATCCTTGGTAGACCCTGCACACACAAGTATATTCTACATTTGGGTAGGGTTGCAGAAGTACAGAGACCATAAGTAGTATTGTGTGGATTTTATCTTGCTGGACTTACAGGGTTGCTGTGTACATGTTAGTTTATCAAGGCATGTAGTCTGTCTGTGTAACTCCCAACTGTTTACCTATCCACATGATAGCCAGAGAATAGCCTGTTATTTTTTGTCTGTGCACCACACAGGTCTTTTCAGCAATAAAGCAATGGCATTCTTACAGTTGGTTGCTACCAGTACATGGCTGCATCCATTTGTATTTCAGTGTTGTATTCCCACATAAGGGTATGCTTCCGAAACTCCTTCCAAAGCTATTTGCACAGTGTGTAACAGCAGAAAGGCTATTATGCCTCTGTGTTTCTGCCTCCTTCCAGACCTCTCAACCAATCAGGTACATATTTGAACAGAATCGGTGAAAAGTCAAGAAAAAGTCAGGGACAATCAGAGCCACCTTTAAAATATTAGTGCCATTAAGTTGAAACATTGAGAGAATTAGAGCATATGAATTAATACACCTTTTCTGAAGTAAAAGAAGTGTCTAACTCTTAATTATTGTCATTATTCATTGTGTAATTCACCACCTTTCTGCCCAAAGTCAGTAGTTTTAGGAGGGATTTAGAGGGACAGAGCTAAAATTTGGGTCAAAATCAGGGACGTCCCTGAAAATTAGGGACAGTTGAGAGGCATGGCCTCTGCCATAAACAGATATGCCAGGGTTTGTCCTGCTGTGATACTTGTGTGTGGTTGTAAAGTGATGGTGTAACATTATTTCCTGCTAGAATGTCTGCTTCTATTATCACAGTCATGTAATGTAATCCCACAACAACCGTTGGTCAACATCCACAGAACAAGTTGTACAGTATGGTATTCCTAGTTTTCCTTTACATCACTCATTCTGATGCATGACATAATTATTTAAGCACCGTCTTGATGTATATCTATCGTGGCTTAGTGGTATTTCATGTTGTGTAGTGTGTGTAAGGTCCGGGGTTCGATACTCACAGAGGTGTTTTATTTTGTTCCTGAGCAAAACAAGGGCCCTCACATACAGAGTGACTAAGGCACTTTTAAGCAGGTTTGCGTGGGTTTAAGAAATGCTGCGCATTGCTTAGCCAAGCGCAAACAAGCACAAACCCATGCAAACCCGCTCACTACAGCTCAATAGTGCTTACTCCCACTCACCCCGTGCTAATTTCTTTGAAAGAAAAGAAAAATGGGGAGATAGGAAAGTGGTGAAAAGGGGCACAAAGAGGTAAAGACAGTATGGAAAATAGCTCCGGATGTGCAGGACGGGTATAGTGAAGGTCCATAGCTGCCCATTTCTTCAACAGCACCAACTGTGCATATGCAATAAATTTGGAGGTAGATATGAACCCTTCAACCCCTGAGAGAGGGGTGAGGACAAGAAAGTATGTTGTAATGTCAATTAAATAATATTTCATGTATCCAGTGGACATGTGTGCAAAATGGGCAACTATGTATAGGGCGTAGTTTTTTTTTTGGGAACAGATTGCCCTTTTTTTTTTCAAGTGACAGTGGAATGTGGGGTAGGGGAAGTAGATATATTTGGGGAGGTAGGTTGGGGAGGTAAACAGACAAGACAAACAATCGCATACAGGGGCGGTATATGACACATGTGGTGGGTGAACACCTTTGATGGGGAGGGATGTTTGGAAATCGCAGGCCCATGAGCCCCCAGATGTAAACAGTGGGACTGAGGTCCCCACCCATGGGCAGTCACCAATGCACCTTCATGGCCCAGAAGGTGGCTGTGCTGGGGGCTGTGTAGGAGGGGCAGGCTGACCCATGAGTTGTGCCACTCGGACCTCAAGCTGGTGTAGAGGTTCTGCAACAGAATGTTCAATCTCTCTATGCACCACAGCCCGGACCCTATGAAGGGTGATAAGTTCCTCTCCGCCCATGTTTGCACTGGGGGGCCAAGCCCCATCCCCTGCAGTGCTTCCAACCAAAGGTGGCACAGGGCCAGTGGAGGAGGAGGTCCCAGGCTGGGCCAGGTGCCATGGTGCCAGGTGCCATGGCCAGCTGAGGTGGGACAGGTGGGTCCGCTGGGAACAGTCTTCCCATACGAACTATGTTTTGGAGAGTTTAGTAAAGATATGGTTTAGTAACAGTCAACAATATTGCCAATTAGTTATAACAGCATGCAGAAGTATTCCCATTAACCCAACACACCAGATTTTCAACAGTTGTAAAGCAAGCATGACACATGCATATATAGAACAATAGTGGACATTACAACAGCATGCAGGTTGAATTGATGGCAACAGGCCAGCGATATTGTGGTATTTTAACAGGGCACATGCATAGAAATAAATGCAAATATTTATAAACCAATAGGACATATGTCCCAACAAATGTTTTGAGATTAGACATACTGATTGAGGTGTGGAATTGTATTTTTTATGCACATACAGTAGGGTGGAAAAAGATAGCTCAATTAAAAACTTATATATCCTTCTTGTTTTCACTACATTCCTGTTAACTGCAGTTATATGTCCCTTACATGTATTATTACACTACCCAATGTCCTTATATTGTGCAATTGGATTTTGCTAGATCATTATATACATGAGCTGTATCTTACATACAAATTGTCCAAGATGCAGATGTTACTGCAACATATTTTGAGAGTTGCTCACACACACTACTGCTAAGATGGTACACTGACAGCTCTACTTTCATATAATTATCTAGATATGTTCAGGTGAAAGTATCAGTTGTTAACAGCTCCCTACATTTCTGGGAGCACACTGACATTTCTGGGGAACACAATACCAAGCTACTCATGTGCCAGATTAATCTGTACATGCTGGCCATGAACCAACAGTTGACGGCTGTACATATGCATACATGCTACTTGCACTCCCTTCATCCATGTTATATGGGCCTACCCAGGTGTGGGTTGACACTGTTTAATACAACACTACTATCTGTAGAATGCAACAGTACAACAATATATCAAAGAAAATGACACAGATGCACTCCATGAATCATACATTTATTAAAGGATTATTACGCCTTTATTTATTGGGTTAAAAAACTTTTTGAAGGTTCTCTCATTTATTTTATATAACAGTACATGTAGAATAATTACTAACCTGCCTCATGATGCAGCCTTTGCAGCCTATCTTCATGGGCTTGCAGGTTCATAGCCCAGTCACCTGCAGCTGTGAAGTAAATGCAGTGATATTGAGACATACCTATCCATAGTATAGACAAACATAGCAATTCTTAACTACTTAATACAATGGCTACTTACTCAGTACTGGGGCATTAGGCATCGTATGGGATTCCTAGATCCACTGGTCCAGTTAATCCCCCCTATGTTGCTTCAGGTCAGAATAATGATGCCTGACCTGCTCACCAGTCCTAGGAACACCAGTGGCACTGGTGAGATCATGGGCAAGACTGTTTCAGGCCTCTGTTTTAAATTGGGTACCCTGGTACTGGCCCCACAGGAGTCTTTCCTCATGTTTCTGGACGAGGAGCCAAACCATAATTTTGGACTCCTGGATGCCCCAGCGTTGCTCTCTAAATCGAGTGCCTTCACCAACACCAGCCATGCTGACTGCAGAAGGAAGCTACCATCAGTTATAGCAAGTATTCCCGCCTGTGGCAATTAAATATGCCTCATTTCCCACACTTATTTGTGATTGGCCAGTTTTGGAAAAACTCAGCTGTAGGCATGCCTGCTTAGCTGATGTTGACAATGTTTAAAATTCATTTGATAGATATGTGTCTGTTGAAACTGCATGTTTGTGAAATGCTGTCATGGCTTAGTGGTTAAGTACTGTGAATATAGTGCACAGTATCCTGAGTTTGAGCCCTGTCACTGCTTTTTATTGTCCTGCTGGGCAGACCAGACCGGTTAAGGAACAGTAAAGCAGGTGTGAGCATGTTTACCTGACTTTGCTCAACTTTGCCCGACTTTGCCCGACGTTGCCTGACGTTGCCCAAAGTTGCCCGATGTTGTGCTAGTTAGCGTGGTGCGTAGCTACGTGCAAAGACGTTGTGCTGGTTAGCACAGCGCGCAGCTATGTGCAATTGTATTTAAATATGCTCAATACTGGTAAAATGTGCTTAGCAGTGCTTTATATTGCTTAAAATATGGTACTCATGCCTCAGAATGCATAACCATTTCACCTTTATATATACATATATAAAAATATATATATATATATATATATATATATATATAAAAATTGTTCACTACTGCATTTAACATTTCAATGCTTTTTACAAACTAATACATAAAAAATGTCAGGTAATATTTTTGTATACAGATTTCCCACAGAAAATGGAATGTGCAGTAGTGGGACTCGAACCAGGAATGCCTCTTCTTTGGGTGAAGGCTGTAACCTCTATGCTATCGTGTTTAATTTGCATATTTTTTTCTTATTATCCTCTTCTGGTGTCTAAGTTGCTAACTGTAGCTAAGCAATGGGCAAACACACGCAAACCTGTGCAACTATGTGCAGCTATATCGGAAGAAAAATCTTTTTATTTTTAATTTTGTAAGTTGTTTAACATATGGGGGAGTGTAGTGTTCCTTTGTACACATGTGAGCGGACTCGCTCATGTAACTGGAAGTTGCGGCATTTCTTCATTGCAGGGATGTGGATTTTTGGACTGCTCGGCAGTCCAACGCCTCCTACACTCATCCACACTCCGTGTAAGCTTTAGAGTTGAGGCAGTGCACCCTCATTAATATGCATGGCACACTACCATCATACTCTTACACTGGTGCTTCCATGTAAGACTAATCTAGTCTTACACGGAAGACTAGTAAATCCGGGGGAATGTTTAATCATAATAAAGCTTGTTAATGCCAACTCTAATCCAAGTGTGGTGGAGATGTTCTGCTCAAGCTGCAATATCTTCCAATGAAACAGTTTGGGAAAGTATAAAGGAACTTGTAAGCATGTGCTTTTGTGCAAAGAACAGCAGAGACGAATGTAGCTGTGTCTGTGTGCATGTGTGTGTGTGTGTGTGTGTGTGTGTATGTGTGTGGGTGTGTGTGGGTGTGTGTGTGTGTGTGTGTGTGTGTGTGTGTGTGTGTGTGTGTGTGTGTGTGTGTGTGTGTGTTTGGGGTCCCTGAGTAAACAAGATAATCATATTTTTGATTTGACATAAACCATTAAGCTCAATTAAGCTCAAAAGAGTCAGACATTTCTTGCATGCCTGGGTACAATCAAATACTTCACTTCTTTCAATAGAGAATGGTAATTACAAATATACAAAAGTCTGCAGCATTCTCATAGAATTAGAGATTTCAGGATTCAAACCAGTATAGGCTCGTAGTACAAAATATATTGCCACAAAAGCCTGATCCAGTTCTACAGCTGAATTACCAGATAACCGGACAGCAACTACAATGCAGTTAATATAATCTGCCATGACTTCAGCAAGAGCTATTGACTCAATAACACACAGACGCACCCAGCACCCAAGAAGTTAGAGAATACAAGAGAAACAATTCTCCAATGAGTGAAGAGTGAATGGAGAAAAGGATGTATAATGTTGTAGGAAGGAGGAGTCTAACAGGAGATAGCTAAGCAATAAAGTGCCATAGAGGTCAGTTGTCAGCCTGGTGCTGTTCAATACATGATTGTTTATTTATTTATTATTTATGATTATCGTGATTATGATGCATGTTTATGTCAAAACCAGTACTCACTGTGTTTATCTCAGAATCAGTATGGATCAGCCTCTTTGTAGATGAATCCAAGAGTGCCAAAATGATAAAGGATGAAGGAGTGACCTGATGACAGATCTAAAGAAACTGGCAAAAAGGGTAACAGGTAAAGCTTAATTGTAAAATAATGTAAATAAATGTAAAATAATTCAGTGTTCTCCATCTGAGTTATAAAAATTTTTTTGTGCTTTTTTGACTCCCCAGAGCTGACCATGAGCTGCTACCAGTTTCTGTCCTTGTCCAAGTCTGCCAGACATGCCTTTGCCTCCCCTTGGTTACAACTAACCCATGTTCAGGGCTGGTGAGAATATGATGCAGCAACATCATGTTGCTGTTAGGAAGTGCTTTCAACTATTTTCACACACTTACTCACGCATACCCAATAACATTCCAGTGTGTATATGTGTAACAGGTGTCAGAAATAACCAGGGGCTTACTTCCACAAATGTCCCTCAGGCAGCACATCACACTTTTTTTCCTTCCAGTCTGCACCAGAGAAATTAACCACATTGGCTGGAGCGCCTTCTGTGTGGAGTCTGCATGTCCTCCCTGCGGTCGAGTGGCATTTGAAAGACATGCGTAGAATGGACGTGCCTTTGTTAAAGGTTGGGCGTTGAGCTGGCACCTCGGTACCCATAAAAAATCTACTGCCAATCATTAGCAGACCGGAGTTCCGCTGTGGAAACCCCTAACCGGGAAAAGCCGAAAGAAAAACAAAAATGTGCCCAGAGCATGTGCATCTCCCTCATCCATCCAGGAAGGGCACTCTTGCACTGTTTAGCACCCAAGACACCACTTGAACTCATGTCACCTGGGTATAGTCAGGGCTTCATCTCTCTATTCTACTGGCACAGGCTGAATTATAACAACTTCTGAATTGAACACAGACTGAAAGAGATACAATTCAAACATACTCAGATGAAACAACTCTTTACACTGGAGCAGCTCAGATGAGCAACCAGTGCAGACATAAAGGAAGCTATCAAGGGTGTCAATATGCTGAAATGCCTCCTCAAATCAATTGTCTCCAAAAACACAGAGGTCATTATTCTACTGTGTCAGTCAATAGTCAAACCACAAATAGAATTCTGCATGTACTTCTGGATAATTTATAGGGAGAATAGCATGCAGTTCTGGAGGAGTTTTAGAGGAAAACTACAATGTTAATCTGTAAGAATGGAGGACTAGCCTAGGTAACTGGGCTGAACATAACTAGGATACTTCTCATTGCAGCATTGAGCAAGTGACAGAGAGGAGACACAATCTTGGTACAGAAGATCACAAAGGGGGACTGTTTGGGAACAGAGCTCAAGGAAAAGGGTGAAATTCTGTGGGGCTTGGAACTGGAATAATCTGTGTATTTCCAAAATATACACAGTGGCAAGGGTGCTCGCAGGCATGGGCAAGGGGGTGCACTTGCACCCCCCCCCAGGAACTGGCTGATTTTATTTTAATTTAAAAAAAAAAGTTTTTTTTTAAAGGGCATTCCTCTTTAAGGACGCTCTTTGCATCCCGTCCAGTCACACTGATGCAACAGGTGTTTTCGACCTGTTTTCATCTTTTGTGCATAGGCGCCACGCAGAACCATAGCACTTTTCAGCAGCAAAGACCTGTTTTAGGACCCAACAGTCATGCGTGTGTCGCATGAATTTTAAATGCAAATGTGCGTGGGAAGGGAATCTCATCATTGCTGCCAGAGAGTCACCCACAGTAAGGTAAGGAGTTAGGAGTGTGAAATTCCAATTTGGTTGGGTGTTTCTTGCAGTTTTTACTGCCTCATTATATTGACAAACCTGTCCTGGCACAGGTCATGGAGACTGAGGTTTCTTGTGCCTGTCTGTATACATTACAGGATGGTTCTTTCCAACACCTTGCAGAACAAACATATGAAGCTGATTAGTCAGTAATAATCAGAGTCTGTAGGGGGAAGTTCATTGTGGATTGAGATCAGAATAGTTTGCTTCCAGATATGAGGGATATAGCTAGTTTTCAATACTCTTTTTCTAAAGCTGAATAGCTTCTTGTGTTTATGGCACCAGTAGAGTATTACATGCAAAAGGTTTCACTGAGTAAGGGATACAGATTTGTCCAACCTGGTGAGTGGGATATCTGTGTATCTAACTACTGAGTCTCCAATGACAAAAAAATGTGTTTTTGACTATTACGCCTTACTGGCTTGGTGGGTGAGACACTGGTGTTGCTATGTGTCATGGGTGCTGTGGGTACTGTGTTCATTGTAGCAGTCTTCTGTTTTGGAGGTCTCTGGTATTTTGGTAAGTTATTCCAGAGAACCTCCGGGTATTTAGATTTTTGTGTTTGATGCATAATATGTGTATGAGTAGTGGTACTATGTGGATATGTAGTGGTGGGTGAGTTGCCAATATTTTCTGTGTTACTGTTTTGAGTGTGAGAGAGCATGGTTTCAAGATTCTTGATGTAGATACATCTCTCACACTCTGTACTAGAGGGAGTTATTAGTAGAGGGCTATCAGTGTACATGAGGCAATTGTTACACTGCCTCAAGATACCTAAGTCCACTAGGTTGACAGGAGAAACAAGGGTAGTTCAACTGTTCATAATGCTAGGTTGAAGACTGTTGTCACTTGAGGTGGCTTTTCAGAATTGATCACAGATGAGCTCAATTGATGGGTATTTCTGCCTTTTTTTTTTTGCTGGTGGTGGTTTAATAGGTTACAGCTCACTAGCAGTATTTCTTTGATGGGGAAATCAGGGGATGAGGGCTACACTAGTGTGTTACAGTTGTATCTAGTGACAAAATTGTTGAATTTAAGTGTCCGGCTTTGGCATACAATTGCGTGGCAATGCACAGTGCTGAGCAAAGCATAAACAAGCAGAAACCTGCTCAAATGCAGGGCCTAAATACCAGAAGCTAAAAACTTGAAAAAAAAAACTTTAAAAATTTCAAAAGGACCAATGAGGATGCTATTCCACACCTAGACTGACCTTTCTTTACCAGACAGGACGCAATCAGCAAAATCCTCTCAATAAAGTGCAGACAGGCCCCTTCTAATACAAGATGGCCTGGAAAATGTGTTCAGAACAAACAGCCATTACAAACAGATCCAGATGCAGCAAGCCTGTATCTGGACTATGCTACAGCTACTAGCTACCCTAGTTTCAGTGGGAAACACTAGAGAATGTTTAACACAGCAGAACAATAGCAGTGTTATATTTAAAAAACTTAAAACAGCAGAAAATCAGCAAGGAGGCTCTATAGAATGTTTTAAACAGCTAACAAATTAGTTATTTAAACACTGCTTGGTGGGAAAACCAGTACAAGCAGAACAGATAGCTTTAAAACAGTGAAAAATACCAATAAATACTTAATAAACAGTGAAAATAGCAAGAATAGCAAGAAGAGTTGTGGCTGGTAGCTGACGTCAGTTCAGCTCGGTACAAACAAGCAGAAACCTTTTCAATTGCAGGGCCTAAATACCAGAAGCTAAAAACTTGAATAAAACTTAAAAAAATAATGAGTATGCTTATTCCAAACCCTAGATCAACCTCCCTTTACCAGACAGGACCCAATCAGCACAATCCTCACACTAAAGTGGAGATAGGCCCCTTCCAATCCAAGATGGCCTGTGAAATGTGCTCACAATAAACAACCACTACAAACAGACCCAGATGCAGAAAGCCTGTATCTGGACTATGCTACAGCTAGTAGCTACGCTAGTTTCAGTGGGAAACACTAGAGAATATTTAACACAGCAGGAAAATAGCAACGAGTCATTAAAAATGTTTAAAACAGCACAAAATCAGCAAGGAGGCTCTAACAGATCAGTTATTTAAACACTGATTGGTGGGAAGACCAGAACAAGCAGAACAGATTTATTATTTATTTATTTAATATTTGTTGACCGGAAATGTCTGGTTGGGCTAATAGCCCATTTTCAGCAGAGGCCCAGGGAGAAAAGCTCCAAGTAATACAAATGTTGCACTTCAAGGATCTAAGAACACATGCAATAATACAATGTGCATAAAAGTGAAAAGCAAACATCATTTCTGTGTTACAAATAAAGATACAAATGCTTGGGAAATAAACATGAAGGCAATAGGAACAGGTAACTGTTTTTTAAATGTTATATAAATATATGTACTTTTCCAGTGCCTTAGTAGGTGATTGCATACAGGAAAGGTAAGTACAGAGGAAAGGATGAATTAGGTAAGAAGTAATAGAAGTTGGTGAATAAGAAGAAACAATGACGAGAGAGGAGAAAGAAGGTATATCTGTTAGAAGGTTAAATTCCGGGAGGGTGGGCACAGTGACAGGTCCATTGTCTTTTAAAGTATTCTTTTGTAGCTCATTTAAATTGTTTGGGATGTGTTAGAGTTCTGATTTTAAGATAGTTTGTTCCATGCTATAGAAGAGTGGTAGCCATATGTATTGCACCCTGATTTAGACTTGGGTTTATAGATATATAATAGATCTTGATTTGAACTCCACAGATTTCTTGTAGGGGAGTGGTGGGAGATGAGGGATCATAGTGCTGGTCAATAGGATGGCTGATATAGAATTGAAATGTATGAGTTGGAGCTGTGAGAGGAGGAGTAGGTCCAGTAGTTCAAGCCAGTTTAAGTATTTTAGGGAAAGACAGTGGTGAGATTTATAGGTTTGTTGAGCTGTGAATCTAGCTATCTTGTGATAGGCTGACTCAAGTTTAGTAAGTAGAGTTTAGATTTGTGAGAATTTGGGAGAAATAAGCAGGGTAGAAGATAAGCATGTGTGAGAGTAATCCTAGCTTCAGGGGTGTGAAATGTTTATTTTTATACAGAAGTCCTAGTTTCTGATGTGTTTTCCTGATACAATTATTTATGTGCAGGTCGAATTTTAGCTGATCATCTATGGTAACACCGAGATGTTTTTTGCTGGACTCGACTTCTATACAAGTGTTGTTGAGGGACTTTATGGTAAAGGAAGGTTTGATGTGGTTAAGTGTTTTGGGGAAGAAGAGTAATAGTTTTTTTTTTTTAGGGTTGAGGATGAGCTGGTTATTGGACAGCCATGTTTCAATTGAGTTAAAGAAAGACTGGGTAGCAGATAAGAGTTCAGAGGGAGAACTGGAAATCGTTATGACTGTAGAGTCATCAGCGTATTGGACTATAAAAGACTGTGAAAAGGAGGAATGGAGTAAGTTAGTGAAGATATTAAAAAGTAGTGGACCAAGTATGGATCCTTGGGGGACACCCATTTTAACTGGAATGGGAGTAGATAGAGCAGACTGCCATCTCACTGATTGCAGTATGTTGGTGAGATAGCTGGAGAACCATACGACTGTATCTGGGGTGAAGTTGAAGGCTTTGAAGCCGAGATTCTGGTGTCATTTATCCCTTGAAGGCTTTGTAGCCGAGGTACTAGGATACACCAGTAAAGGATTTTTTTTACCTGGTAGACTCTAGGTGTTTTATTTTTTTCTGTGAAGTTGAGGTCAGACAGTTTGTTTAGTAAGAGAGAGTGAGAAACAGTGCCAAAAGCCTTAGAGAGATCAAGGAACAAACAAGAGATAAGTTTATGATCGTCTCTGGCTATCAAGGAACAAACAAGAGATAAGTTTATGATCGTCTCTGGCTAAAGAAATAATGTTAAGGTAGGACAGTAGAGCAGTGGTGGTGCTTTGTTTAGGTCGGAAACCATGTTGTGTAGGAGTGAATATTTTTTTCCTGTATGAGATATTGCATAACTTGTTGTGTATACATTCCTCCAAGACTTTAGAGAGAAGGGAAAGGATAGCAATAGGTCTGAAATTGGAAATCCTTTGAGGATAGATAGGGTGTAGAATTGTTTCTAGATTGATGGGACTTTGGATTCGGTGATGGAGCAATTGATTAAGATAGATATGAGATAGAGCAAGAGCGTGAGCTGCTATCTGGAGAAAGTATGATGCAATGTCAGCAGATACAGAGCATGGTTTTAGCTTAGTGAGTAGAGATCTGATGTGGGTAGTAGGAACAGGTTTAAGGGAAAAAGTGTTTGGAGAGTTAGCAGATGGAGAAGCTTCAGGGCAGTTGAGAGCATTAGAATTTGAGAGGTTAGGGTTGGGGTTAAATAGCTTGGATATTGATTCTATAAAAATAGATGTTGAAGGTGTTGGCAGTTTCTTTTGGTGATTTGTCAGGGCAAGGGTTGGGCGAGGTTGGTTTGCCGGGACATAGTATTTGGATAATTGCATTCCAGAATGTTTTTGGATCCGATTTTAGAATTTAATACAGTGATTTTAGAATGATTTTAGAGTTTTAAACAGTGAAAACTACCAGTAAATACTTAACAAACAGTGAAAATAGCAAAAAGAGCTTTGTAAACAGTGAAAACAGCAACAAAATTCAATTTAACAGGCACAGTAATGCAGACAATTGCAGCACAACAGTGTAGTTTACTACACACTAAATACAGTATAAAATAGGTGGCAGGCAATAACAAAAGTGCAGGAAATAATATAAACAAGCAAAAAAACAGGCAACTTATGTTTTTTTTGGAAGCTCAGAAGCCTCTAGTCATCTGATATCACAGCTCAGAGTTGAGGCTGGTAACTCACCTCAGTTCATCTTGATACAAACAAGTTATACCAATTATAATTCCCCCTTTTCCAAATTATAAACTAAGCCCACAGTTATCAAATCAACCAACCACAAGGCATAACTCCTTCCCAAATCTTCAAAGTCCATCCTGCAAACCGTCATATTTGCAGTCATTCCCATGCCTACTCACAAAACCTTACAGCAACACCTGAAACAACATGCTAACAACTACATATTCTCTACTAAGACAAACCCACCCTCAGCAACAATCATGTTCTTCTTAACTTGTCTGGCCTCTTTACTTTTACTTCTCAACCTCATATCGACACTATCTGTAGAACAGTGATTGTTTGTACCTTGACAGCTACTGTAGTTTAAGGAAGCGCATGGGGGGGGGGGGCAGTATTAAGCAAGTGTAGTTACATGTAAGTCTTACATGTGCATTCAGATGGATCCACACTAGGTGTACAGTAAACCACTGATAACTTACAATCACTTCTCCACTCATCATTCAACACTATCCTCACAACCCCCCACACAATGTTGCACATCAATAACCTCCCCCAACCGTCCTCCTAACAATCACCAGAGCTTCTCACACATCTCCTCTCATCTTTTCCCCTACATTCTCCCATATTTCTCAGTAACCAAACTAGGCTCCACGCTTCCCTTTAAACCCCAGCTTATACCACTCTTCTCACCAACAAATAAAAAATGTATTTCATGGTACTCATTCATCGCATCCTATCTACTTCAAAGTGGAGACATACATCCCAACCCAGACCCACTCTCAAGTTCTAATCACAAGATCGACCCCAAAAATGTAAACATTGTAACTCTAAACCTTAGGAGTATACGTAACAAAATATCCCCACTGCATGTCTGGATTAATCAAAATAAGCCTGACATACTAGCATGCCTACACCCCAATATAAAAGACACCAAAATAATACCTACAAACTTTGCTATGACAAGATTAGACAGACCCAGAGAGAAAGGAAGGGAGATAGCCATCCTATATCCATCTGCCCTCAACATCACACCTTACACTAACAAAACATCCATTTTCTCCCATGCAGAAGTACTCATTTGCTTTCTGAATCTAAATTTCAACAAAAATGTGCTTAATAGTAGTCTATATTCCACCAGATCATAAGCTTAATAATAGTCTATATTCCGGTTTTCTATCAAATACTCATGGCCGACCCTGTTGAATGGTCATATCACAGACCCACGTCTGTGAAAACTGACATTGTTGAACTCCACTATCATCAGAATTCATGACAAATGTGATCTAGGGATGGGTGTTAACATAGGCTGAGATAGGGGTGAGATTTGTACTTCCATGATGTTGGAGTTCGACACTGCCAATGTTTGAGATTTGGGTTTCACTAAATCTGGTTCAACCGAGTCAGATGCAAGTATTTAATAGTAAACCCTATATTCCACCTGGTTATAATATACCTGTGTTGGAAGACATGCTATCCTGGCCATCCCAAACCATTCATCATGAAATGATAATCCTAGGGTATGTAAATATAAATTGACAGACCATTGATTCCAAGTCCTCATTAAATAGTATTCATTTGTATGTTTTTTTCTCAACTAATCAATAACCCAACCAGATATAACAAAGATCTTACTTGCCGATCTACCCTAGACTGGATCCTAGTATCCCAACCCACCAACTATCTCTCCTGTAGCACACTGGATCTATATTATATGTTCGAAGTTTGAAAACTTTGAACGTTAAACAATCAAATTTAAATGTTTGAATTTTCAAACATTGAATATAAAGTAAAAAAAAAAATAAAAAAATAAACGGAACTTACCTAACTAGTCCGAGACTGCACTATAGTGCAGTAAAGGGAAGATTTCCCTTACTGCGCTGTAGTGCAGTCTCGGAGTTGGTATATTTAAAGAACAGGGGGGTGGGAAGGTACAGGGGGGCTTGCCCCCCTGCCTACAGCTGTTAGTTTTGGGTTTGTTTGTTTTTTTTTTTTTTACATATGTTCGAAGTTTTATAACTTCAAACATTTAAATTTGATATTTTACTGTTTGAAGTTATAAAACTTCAGACATATGTTATAGACACAGCATACTACCAACTTTTCTGAGTGACCATCTGCCAACATTTACCTCAAGAGCCAGCTCCCAACAAAAAAGATTACACAGTCTAAAATCAGTCAGAAACACAACTAGCTTTAGCCAGCAAAAATTCAGCAATCTGCTACAACAAACACACTGGACTCCCCTTAAACTGCTACCCCTTAATAACACCATTCTACACTTTAACACCACCTTCCTACACATACTCAATACCCTGGCCCCCATTCATATGAAAATAACCACAATGAATACTGCTCCACGGCTTAGCAAAGAATGTAAACATCTAGTGAAACAAAGATACTTAGCCTGGAAATACTTGAAACTAAACAAAAGCAAATTAAACCACATCAACTTCAAAACACTATGCAACAAAGTGACAAAATTAAGAAATCAAGATTAGAAGACCTACTTTTCCCACCTCCAACTTCAGTATAAAATTACCCCCCAAAAATTCTGGTACTCAATATCTACTCTACTTAACCCTGGGACATATAATGAATACACACCATCACCTGATAGCACACCATCACAAATAGCTGAAAACTTTAACAAACACTTCATAAATTCTATAGTAGACCTACTAACACCCCTGTACTACATCCCCCCATCCTTCAACCAAACTAAACACAAACCCTATCTCATCACCTACTACCAGCCCTTTCACTAATAACCCCATCATTCAACTCAATGACAACAAATCTCATTCTAATTTTAGCCCATATATGCATGTTGTGTAAATGCGTACTGCTGTAATATTATAATGTAGTTAAGTAGGGGTTTGAATCCTGCACTTGCCAAATGTGTGCCTGGAGAGGGAGCAACCTTTTTGGAGACTACTCACACCTCTTAAAAGTGATATACTCATCCTTGTCAAGTCTGATGATGTCACCATCCTACAATCACCATCCTACAAATACACCTGTGGGAAGGTAAAATCCCAGTGATGTGTATAGCGTATTGTGTAAATGTGTACTGCTGTAGTATCATAATGTAGTTAGGTAGGAGTCTGAATCCTGCACTTGCTAACTGTGTGTGTTTTCCAGGTGTGTGAGTGTGTGACACTGTTGGTCAATGTGGAGTGGGTTTTGATTTTTCTAGAGTATGACATATCACAGTGACAACTGTATGTGCATAACACATGTAAGGTAGCTGTGGGGCAAAGCCATATACATACATGTGACCTCAATTATTTCATAGGTGGGTATTCTGCTTTCTCCATGAATGCATCTGTTATCTTTACCAGAGCGTGCTGGCGCTTTCCAGACCTTAGGTCACTTCTGTATGCTTGTGACAAGTTTAGCCACTGCAGTGATCCCTGGGCTATGTCTTCTGTTTCACATCCACTCAATACGATTTCTATTGAAGTGTGTGAGTGAGGGTTTATGCTTGAGGTATATTTGAATTCTGTTCCAAAGTAAGCAAAGTCTGGCAAAGATGACTAATCATTATAGGTGTGCAACAACCTCTGTGTTCTGCATGCAAACCCTTTATTGCTTATGTGCTCCACAGAGGGATTTCCAAAACCATTTGGTAATGTGATTATCAAAGGAGAGATGACTAAACACATGGCTCTATGTATACATTAATACCTGTTCCACATTTTGGGGTCTACTACCTATGTGGTACTCTGGGGATTCTTTGTTTTCTAAAGTGGATAACTATGCTTTCTTTGGCTTATAGCTTTACAGCATGATTTTGACACCAAGTATTTGTCTCTATGATACCCTTTTGGAGGATGTGTGTGTCATCTCGAGAATAAAGTATAGCCCACAGTATGAATTTTCATCAAACGTGGGCAGACATATCCCTACTGTGTTTGCTTGTACCTAAGAAAGCTATATGCCAAACAGGAGTGGTCCCAGGACTGAGTGCAGGTGAATACCACTTGTTACTGGCATAGAATTGTACATGGAGGCTGCAAATGTTACTGTGTCCTACATCTGTGCGTCAGTTGTCAATCCATCATCTAACAATCATTTATGGTCAGTCTGTTGAGGTTATGTATAATACCAGAATATGGGATGGGTATGAATTGCTGGTGAGCTATAGCTTGGCAGTGTGGACCTCACCTCCCTTACCTATAGCCTTGTTAACTGGCTTGAAGTCTACTAGGTGTAGGAGCCATGATCTGGCCTTTAGAGAACTTAAGTGGGTATGGTGCAGAGTTTGCAGGTTCATAATGTCTCTGTTAATGAGTTCAATAATGCTGTGCTCCATAGCTTTCCAGATAACATCTGTCTGGCTTATAGGGTGAGAGTTTCCAGGATCTGTTGTAGCTCTACCCTTAATCAATTTATGTTAACATTTGCACTGGGTGTGACGAGGGTGGGCAGGATTAGGAATAAGTATATTAGAGGGTCAGCCCAGGTTTGAAGGTTAGTAGACCAAGCCAGATAGGCAGGATTACGTTGGTTTGTACATGTGCTGAGGAGGGATGCAGAGTATATTGTGAAATAGATGCTAAGAATGAAGCTGCAAGGTAACAGGAAAAGAGGAATGCCTGAGATGAGATTCATGGCTGTGGTGAGAGAGGACATGCAGGTGGATGGTGTAACAGTGCAAGATGCAGAGGGCAGGAAGAAATGGAAACAGACGATCTACTGTGGTGACCTCTAATGGGAGCATCTGAAAGGAGAAGAAGAAGAAGACGTAGCTCAACCCTTGTGGACTGTGAACACCATTACCGTGTGTCATTCCACAAGTATGTAACCTGTATAGAGGCTGCATCTGAACAGAGTGTTTAGGTGAGTGGTGACTTCATATGTCAGCTTGTGTATGACATAGCCAGGGACACTGTCCAGTACCATTACCACTGTGGTTTGGACTTTGGTAAAGCGATGTTTTAACTAGAGTGTCTGTGAATCATCAGGTTTTACATTCTTCACATCTGGAAATGTGGCCCTTGTGTAACGACAGGATGGTAAAATCCGCATTCAAACTGTCTGACAAGAAATTGGTAATGTCAGTCAGATAAGTGTACTTTGTGACCATTTACATTAACTGTGACCCGATCTGAGATTTCCCCTGTAGATTATAAACAACACTAAAGAAAGCTTTAGTGTTGTCTTTGGAATCCTTGCCATTTTGTATTTTGAAGCTTGCCTTGTATGTTTAATGAGGGCTTGTATTTTCCCAATGATACTGACCAGAGAGGTTATCCCTTCTTGGTATGTAACTCTTTTTTGGTACAACTTCACACCTTCTATTATATATTTAGTTTATGGCAGGGGTCCATGAGACTAATGCACTTTTACTGTATAAGTGAGAATTTCTTGTGTTTGTGATAGCACGGTCCATGCAACCCTGTAGGTGAACAGTGTGCATTAATAAAGGATTATGCAGCTGGGACAGTGTTAACCTTAGTAATGCAAACCAATGACAGATAGCAACAACAGCATCACCCACAGCACAGTGTCAACCCATGTCATACACACACATAAGTACTCAAGTTCCAAAATGTGTGTTGTACAATGCATACTGGCCACCAATAGAAACTATGGTGTGTTAACACTGGCCAGTACAGGGCATGACACCCTGCCCATATGTCCAATATGCATGTACATGCAGACAGTTCACCTCCACCATGTTCACAAATGGACACCTGCAAACCTGTGTTGCACACACCCCACACTTACTGTCCACTGTATAACGCATGCTGACACAACTACACACATCAGCCAAGTGGCACATGGGCAAACAAAACACAATTGCACTAAACACTGGTGAAAACAATACAAAATTGCTAGTTACAGCTTTAATGCATCATGCCTGCTCAGCTACACCTTCAAGGATATCATTACACTTTACTGCTGACAACATGCTACACATCCAACCATTGCTATACTTTATTAAAGTCACCCTATGCATCAGCACCATGTGAGCCTGTTCCTGCATCAATATTACAGATGACAGGAGGTGGCACAGGTTTCATCATATGCACAGGGTGTGTTGTTGGTTTGCCAGTGGCCTACACTGAGCCATACAATCGACATGTCTGTGTGAGTGTGTGTGTGAGGGCCATGAGTACTGTTATGGGCCAATGTTGATGTCATGTGTGCGGGTATGTGTTTGCCCTAGGTTTCTGGTTTATGTGTGTGTGTCTGCATGCACACAGTTCCATCATGTGGCTGCCATATATGGGGATTTGTGAGACAGCTACATACTGCACCAGGCAGGCTTTACAGATCACCGTCTCTGGCCACAGATACTGAACCTGTGCCTGGCAGGGGTGCTACAGAGAGTATCAGGTACTAATTCAGATTGGGTACTATCTGAAGAGGTTGACAAATGTCGACTGGATCCAGGTCCCTGTTTTGACTGGCCAGAGCCATGTGCACGTGGTCTGCTAGGACAGTCTATGGACAGCCCCTTCCACAACATTGCTGGGGCTGGTACTTGCACTACGGGAGCAGCTATGACTTGCTGGACATCCATGGTGACCTCCAGCTGGTGATGTTGCAGGCATACATCCAAGTCAACATCTCAACTGTACCGCACTGACCTGACACATGGACATGACATTGTGGAGGACATCCAATGTCTCACCCCAATGTCTATCAATGACCTCAGTGTAGTTACGTATGGCAACTGCTAGGTCACGGGTACTGTCATTTACAGAGGTGTAATGAGCCCTCTGTGCCCTTAGCCCCCGTCTGATGTACCACTCCATTTGTGTCTCTGCCTCCATGACAGTCTGAAACATGCATGTGGTACAAAGAGGTGTGGCACGTCTGCCAAGGGCATGATGACCAGCAGTGCTCTAACAAGAACCCCTGGGCATCTGCCTATGTGGTACAATTCCAGACATTTGGCTATGGCTGCTGTGTCCTGATACATGTGCCATAGATACCACACTGTCCCGGCCAGTGTGCCAACTGTACACTGTCCTTCAGCTAAGGGCAATGGTGATGATGGATGTACAGGCAGTATGACTGTGTGCATGGATGGGGTGGAGATTTGTATACTGCCAATTGGTGGCCCAACAACAGACCCTGACAAACCTGCCTGTGCCTCAATACACCTATCCTCATGATCAATGTCTGTCTCTGTGACATCAGGTTCCCTGCTGTACTGAACCAGCCCCACCTCGCCACCTGTGAGAGAAAAACAGAAAACACACTTTAAGACCTGAACATGACTTCAGACCACATGCACACATGCATGCATACATGTGCACATGCACACATGCGCACATGTGCACATGTGCATATCCACACATGTGCACATGCACACATGCACACACGCAAAACTACACTCCTCCCAAAAGCAGACACACACAACACTAGCAATTACAGAACATACACAATAGCAGGTGATGGTGGGGTACAGTATCACAAGCAAAACAGTCATATCACACGTCAGCATGCAGGACATGTGTTGCTCAACAGCATGCAGTGCAAGTGTAGTCAGTCCTTGTTACTAACAGTATACATGGCTTTGATGCATGTGTTTTGTTATTAGGTGATGGCCCTCCCCCTGGAACACAATGCATACATGGATACAACATTGCTGTGCAGGTATTCATAACCCTGTGATGTACTGTGCACCATAACTCACAGGTGTACATACCATTGCTGGATGTGTAGTCTGTCAGGTATCCAATGCTGATTACAGCCTATGTGTCTTTAGCAAATAATTGTGGACACATTTTTACCACATTCATGATCAGTATTCAAACAACATCATCAGTAGTGCATCGATAATTGATGGAATACCATTCGGCCATATACCGAATGTATGGAACTTATGGTGAGAGTAGATCATATTGTGGACATGCCTGTTTCATCCATGACATGGTATGCTAAAACACAACTCCATATTTAAACACTACACATACCCAATATGTGTCATATGACCTAGCCACTCAATAGAATCACAAGACATATATGTGTCAGTTGTGCAAATGGTGATTGGTATGCATACTGTTTAGAGGTGCATATGTGTGCACACATGCATCAGTGACAGCTATGTGTAGTACTGTGGTTACAATAACTGGATGGGGTATAGTACCATAGGCCATCATCATGAAGCATCAGGTGGTCACTCAAGGCTATAAATGTTTCACAAACCAGCACAAATCATGCTGTGCCAGAATTGTACTACCTTGGCTAAATTCATCATTTCACAACAAGTTGTTACGTGAGTTTGTAAGGAGGCCAATAAGGAGCATTCCCTGACATGAATGTGTAGTGTGTTGCAGAGTGTTTAAATGCCCCAGGATAGGCCTCTACCCCTCAGGTATATTATGTGTAATGTGTGGATGAGATTTTGGATACTGGAATGTGTCTTTACAGAGGGTTTGGGAATCCTTTATGTGTAGCATGTTAAAATGCTCTGTGTATGACATAGATGTGCATGTTATGTGCATGTTGAGTATCAACTGTGCCTATCCAGTGATCACTTCAGTTTAGCCGCATTTGTTTGAGATGGTCTGGGATGTGCATGTGTTTGAGGCAGTTAATCACATTAGTGAGATGTGCGTGGTCTTACACGAAACATGCACAGCATGCATTATGGGTAGGTGTGTTACATGTGTACATGGCCTACACCTTAACTATGACATGCACTTTTTATTTACAATAATAAATGTAGAACGCACTCACCAGCATCTGTCCACTGCCTTGATGTCACCCCAAGGGTACCTACATAGAGATGAGACAGTTTGTCAGTGGCCACAACTGTGGCATTGTAACTGTGTGTTTGCAATCTTACAGTACAACAACAGTTTACATTCACAGGGCTACAGATTATGTTCCAAATGATCAGTATTGCACAACAACAGGCTCCACATCTTTGAACGACACACTCCACATCTCACATATACATGATCTACCAATACAGGTAGGAGTAGTCTACAGATATGCCATGTTACCTGCATGCTTCATGTGTGCTTGCTGGGTGGCTCCAACCTCCATCATGGTGTATGTCTGCTGCTGTTGTTGTTGGGCAGGTGCCACCAGGCTCATGAGCAGCTCCTCCACTTTGGTGAGGGGGGAATGGATGTTAACACCACCACCTGTTGCAAGTTATTCTCTACGCACATCAGCGGCACGCTGATGGACATGTCTGAGAAGATCACTGCAGTGGTGGTGTACCTGCTCATATGTGCAGTTATGCAGGCCTACCTCACTGACCCTGCGGACAAGATCTTGCCACCTTGCAGTTCCCTCCTGCTGGTCCTGGCTGGTTCGTGAAAACATTAGATGGTAGTGCTGAATCATACTGCTAGTGATCATATCATCTTCAGCCCTACTGTAACTTGGGTTCCTGTGGTTGGCCATGATCCCTAAAAGACATAAATACAAAAATATGTCTGAGCAAGTCATATGGCACATTTAACATTATACAGTACAGATATCACTGAACTGCCATATATAGCAACCTATAAGCTAACCGAGACTGAAACACTGCAACTGCCACTTATCACTGCTCACCCCACAACTGCTTGAAAGTGCCTTGCTCACTCTCTATCTAATGAACCATGTTCTGCACAGCAACAAAATAAAATCTCTATATAAGACTATACAAGAGTACCTGGCACACTGTATGCAACAAGATGCACCACCTAACCACAGCAGATATACATCAATCTGATGTGTAAAGAAATATATCATCCATCACAATCAGTGTAAGGTCCAGTAAATGTATTACTATTATACCACACAACTTGTTAATGCCAAACCCGTGGCCAAAATATTTGCACAATTGGGAATATAGGTCACATACTGCTGTAGTACACTATGAATGTTGCTAGATATGCAGTTATATGTATTACCACCCATATGTTAAAGGACATGTTACAGACATACCCACACACACATCAGACATAATTACAGGACACAAAGGTATGACAACCCAGATAAGATTTCATTGTGTACTATACAGTACTGTGTGTCAGTACTTACACAACCTTAATCTTGAGAAATGTAAACTGTGATGAATACAGGGACCACAGAAAACAGTGGATGCAAGCAATGTGGACATACACCATACTTTGCTGTACAAGCCCAGAGCTTCAATTAGTACTACAGTACACACAGGATTTGCATTCAGCATCAGTACCAATCAATAATCATAGATGTAGTGCTTTAGCCTCCAATGACAGTTCCCTATCAGAAGCCTGAAACACTATAAGCCTGAAAATCAAAATCCTGAAACAAAAAGCCTGAAAATTCAAAATCCCGAAAACCCAAAATCCTGAAACTCAAAATCCTGAAAACACAAATAATGCTAATATGTCACTATAAAGACACTAATATCTACCAACTGACCCTTACCCTAACCCTAACCCTAAGGTCCGTCACTATCGCACACTCACCTAACCCGTGCCCTAACCCTAACTCACTTAAACCGCCCCTAACCCCAATATTTGTCACTATTGCATACATGCCTAACCTGCGCCCTAACCCTAACTCACTTAAACTTCCCCGAACCCTAACATAAAACCAACTGCACACTTACCTGAACCCAACGCATGACCTAACACCACAGGGCTAACAATAGCAAATCCACAATGACGTCAGTATGTCCATTTTGTGTTTTCAGGATTTTGAGTTTCAGGATTTTGGGTTTTCGGGATTTTGAATTTTCAGGCTTTTGGTTTCAGGATTTTGATTTTCAGACTTATAATGTTTCAGGCTTCTGATAGGGAACCCCAATGACACACCCTAATTAAAACCAAGAGAATTAATCACACTGTATGCAATAGCCCTTGTTCTGCCTAGCAGCAGAATACACAGCTTTTTCTAGGATCAAAGCAAGGATTCATAATACAATAACATAAACAGTTTCCCACTAAACGATCTCACAGATACATATCTTTGACGTATTTGCAAACATATTAACCATCACAGTCAGTCAAGAGTACAGAGGATCTATTGCAACAAGTAGATGTAGGTGTGTATAATTATATATATTATTTATTTATTTATTTATTTATATTTGTTGACCGGGAATGTCCGACTGGACGTAGGTCCATTTTCAGTGGAGGCCCGGGGAGAAAAGCTCCATAGTTAAAATAAACAGACAGTAGTTACATTGGATTACATAGTGATTAACAATTTACATAGCAATTACTTATAACATATTTACAGATGAAGAACATAGTACATCAGTAGACAACTAGAATCTTTATCTGTGAAGTACATAACAGACATTAACAAATGTTACAAGAAGTTTCTGCTGTATAATAAGTACTGGCTTATGAATATCTGAGCTTGATGTAATCAAGGTAGTTAGTTGTGTGGAAAGAAAGGTAGTGTTTGGATGGGGTGGGTGATATTAGAGTGGTACTTGCAAGGGCATAGCCAGTATGTTTTTAGGTGCACTTTTAGTAAAGTTTTGAAGTGGGTGCATGATGGTACGGAGGTAATTGTGGGTGGGAGGGAGTTTCATAATTTAGCTATGGTGCAAGAGAATAGTGCTTCACCAGCAGAGTTGTTGGCTTTAGTGATCTGCAAGTGATTTTTGTTGCTGGATCTTAGTGGTCTGGCGGTGTGCTAGGATTGGAGTAGATTCTGGAGGGATGGAACATTTAGTGGATGGTTTACTAATTTGTGGGTGAGTAAGTGTTGATACCATTGAAGGAGGTGAGGGAGTTCAAGCCAGCCCAGTTCAGAAGGTGAGAGACAGTGGCGACTACGATAGGATGCCCCTGTGGTGAATTTGGCGATTTTGTTGTAGCAGGTCTCTAGATTGTTTAGATCGCATTGTCTTAGGTTGGTATATATTGGAGAGGCATAAAGTAAGGTGGAGATAATGTGGGAATTTGCTGTTGAAACCTTTGCTGCTTTGGTGAGAAGTTGCTTATTTCTGTATAGCACTCCTAGTTTTTTGTGGACTTTTTTTATGGTCATGGATATGTGAATGTCAAATTTTAGTTTATTGTCTATTACCACTCCTAGCAATTTGGTGTGTTCAGTTGGGTATATAGTGGTGTTGTCTTTTGCTGTGATGTTAAAGTGAGAGTTGTTTTGAGTATGTTTGGTGGGTTGGAAGATGAGTAGTTTTGTTTTGTTTGGGTTGAGTATTAATTGGGCATCAGATAACCAAGCTTCAACAGAGGAAAAGGCTTCCTGTGTGACTTTTTGCAGTTTGGGTAGGGACTGGGCTGAGCAGATGATGGTTGAGTCATCTGCATATTGTATGAGTGTGCCATGTTTGGTGGCAGAGGCTAGATTATTGGTGAAAACAGAGAAGAGTAGGGGTCCAAGGATGGATCCTTGGGGAACCCCTATGGAGACAGGTAGTTGGGGAGATAAGTCATTCTGCCATACAACGGATTATTGGTGGTGAGACAGGTAACTCTGAAACCAGTTGGTGACTGATTGTGAGAAGGATAGGTTATTGAGGACAGAGATAAGTTGTTTGTGTGGGACCATGCCAAATGCTTTAGATAGGTCTAGGAAAGTATATGTATATAAATATATATATATATATATATATATATATATATATATATATATATACACACACATATATATATATATATTTATATATATAAATACTATATACATATATATATATATATATATATATATCTAACAACTAAAATTAACCGCACTCAAAAAATTGAACGAAGAGAAGAAATTTTAACTAAGAACTGAACTTCGTGACAATAAAAGCATTCAAAAATAGTAAATCACACCAACAACTCTTGTAGAACTTTACTTTCATCTTATTTATTATCAAGACTTCTTCAGAAGACATGTTTCATAAGTATGAGCAACCATTTTCACTTCCTTTATATACATTAGTTCTAGCAGGCCATTTAAATTAACAACATTTCCTTTCCAATAGTAAAGTGTTCTTTACTATTGGAAAAAAGAAGTCTTGATAATAAATAAGACTAAAGCGCTAAAGTTCTACAAGAGTTGTTGGTGTGATTTACTATTTTGAATGCTTTATTGTCACAGTTCAGTTCTATATATATATATGTATATATATATATATATATATACATATATATATACATATATATATATATATATATATATATATATATGTGTATATATATATATATATATATATATATATATATATATATATGTATATGTATATATACATATATATGTATATATACATACATATACTCATCCATTTGTCTACATATATATATATATATATATATATATATATATATATATATATATATATACATTTCACCTTTCATAGTGAGAATATCAATTATTCAAACGATGTAAGGTGTACAGTAATGTAATAAAATCGCACAGTCTTGGGATAAATGCATTGAAGGTGTTCACAGCACAGGTAGCTTTAGCAGGCCTTACTGGATTCAACATTGCAAACTGAACAAACCACCCACAGTGTTTAACCACCACATGTCATATACCAGCACTGTATGCTGTCTTGTTTGTCACACACTAAAACCTACATACAAATATGTGCATACTAACCTTCACCAACATATATATCTCCCCCCTTCACAAACAGTTGCAATATGTCCCCTGCTCTATGCACATATACAGATGTGAATATATATGACACATATATATTTCTCCGTATGTGTGTGGCATACACACACATGGTCCACAGTGTTATAAGTCCCTGGACCTCACAGCTGAACTGTTGGGACTTGCTGCAACACAAACAGGTGTCAAATATGAACACAGACTAACATTAGGGGGGTATATATGGCAATAGATGCTAGATAAGCATACTAGACTGCTACCGCAGTTGCCAATGCTAAGCTATACTTTAATATGACTACCATGCATGTGTTGTTCTCTCACACCCATGTCTATATAATGTCAGCGTAATTCCCCAACAGCCATTGGCCACACTACTGTACAGAACACAGAAAACATTGATCAGATCTTTGACATTTAATGCTGAGCTACACATTTCACAGGTATGTCCCACTGCCCAAAGGTACATACAGTATTGTCCATAGCAGTAGTTAAGCAGAACATCTGTAGAGAAAGAAGTACTGCTGCCACATATGAATGTTTCACATTATGCAGACTATTCTTCAATAACAAATACTACATGCCAGTAAATACATATGTGTCACATACCTTTCCTTTGTATAATTTGGTAATATTTATTTTTCCTTTATTCTCTCTCTCTCTCTCTCTCTCTCTCTCTCTGTCTCTCTCTGTCAGTCTCTGCAATAGAGTGATTGAGTTTGTTGGCAGAGATTGCAGCCTGCTTTTGTAGGAATTTGCACATGAGCATGTGATGACCAGTGCCCACCATTTGCTAATTGCATGCAGCCTGCTGTGTAGTAATTGAAGTAATCATTGTCATAGCAACCCAGTACTATAAACTGCTGACTCATGTAGGTGTGGCCCTTTCAGCTTTCCAAGATGGAGATCATCCCTGGTTGGTGTGGACATCATTGTTTAAGACGGAAGGTTGGTATAGTTCTAATATCAGAAGCCAGGGGTTTAGCCAGAAATTTACATTTTGCACTCAGACCTAATATTGCTGCTTCCAGTACCCACTTGTCAGTGTAGAAATGTACTCAACCCTCAAATTGCTATCCCAAGATACATGGAAAGATGTACTTTCTTTTCAACTGTTACAATTAACTACCATACAAAGCTAGTTATAGAGATGTATTCCTTTGACACAAGAATTGTTTGTGAACTGCTACACTGTGAATATTCATTTACTCAGTTCTAAACATTTTGTGCTTTTTTAGTGTTGACATTAGCATGAGCTGCTCAGAAAAACTGGACACATTTCAGTACAGTGAATATGCTTACCTACATCCTTGGTAGACCCTGCACACACAGGTATATTCTACATTTGGGTAGGTTTGCAGAAGTACAGAGACCGTAAGTAGTATTGTGTGGATTTTATCTTGCTGGACTTACAGGGTTGCTATGTACATGTTAGTTTATCAAGGCATGTAGTCTGTCTGTATAACTCCCAACTGTGGATCTATCCATATAATAGCCAGAGAATAGCCTGTTATTTTTTGTCTGTGCACCACACAGGCCTTTTCAACAATAAAGCAATGGCATTCTTACAGTTGGTTGCTACCAGTACATGGCTGCATTCATTTGTATTTCAATGTTGTATTCCCACATAAGGGTATGCTTCCGAAACTCCTTCCAAAGCTATTTGCACAATGTGTAACAGCAGAAAGGCTACTATGCCTCTGTGTTTCTGCCTCCTTCCAGACCTCTCAACCAATCAGGTACATATTTGAACAGAGTCGGTGAAAAGTCAAGAAAAAGTCAGGGACAATCAGAGCCACCTTTAAAATATTAGTGCCATTAAGTTGAAACATTGAGAGAATTAGAGCATATGAATTAATACACCTTTTCTGAAGTAAAAGAAGTGTCTAACTCTTAATTATTGTCATTATTCATTAAGTGTAATTCACCACCTTTCTGCCCAAAGTCAGTAGTTTTAGGAGGGATTTAGAGGGAAAGAGCTAAAATTTGGGTCAAAATCAGGGACATCCCTGAAAATTAGGGACAGTAGAGAGGCATGGCCTCTACCCTAAACAGATATGCCAGTTTTTGTCCTGCTGTTATACTGGGGTTGTAAAGTGATGGTGTAACATTATTTCCTGCTAGAATGGCTGCTTCTCTTATCACAGTCATGTAATGTAATCCCACAACAACTGCTGGTCAACATCCACAGAACAAGTTGTATGGTATGGTATTCCTAATTTTCCTTTACATCACTCATTCTGATGCATGATATAATTATTTAAGCACCATCTTGATGTATATCTACTGTGGCTTAGTGGTACTTCATGTTGTGTAGTGTGTGTCAGGTCCGTGGTTTGATACTTACAGAGGTGTTTTATTTTGTTCCTGAGCAGAACAAGGGCCCTCACAGAGTGACTAAGGCACTTTTAAGCAGGTTTGCGCAGGTTTAAGAAATGCTGCGCATTGCTTAGCCAAGTGCAAACAAGCGCAAACCCATGCGAACCTGCTAACTACTGCTTAATAGTGCTTACTCCCACTTACCCCGTGCTAATTTCTTTGAAAGAAAAGAAAAATGGAGAGATAGGAAAGTGGTGAAAAGGGGGCACAAAGAGGGAAAGACAGTATGGAAAATAGCTTGGGATGTGCAGGATGGGTGTAGTGAAGGTCCATAGCTGCCCATTTCTTCAACAACAGCAGCTGTGCATATGCAATAAATTTGGAGGTAGATATGAACCCTTCAACCCCTGAGAGTGGGGTGTGGACAACAAATTATGTTGTAATGTCAATTAAATAATATTTCATGTGTCCAGTGGACATCTGTGCAAAATGGGCAGCTATGTATGGGGCGTACATTTTTTTTTTGGGGGGAACAGATTGCCCTTTTTTTTTCAGGTGAGAGTGGAATGTGGGGTAGGGGAAGTAGATATATTTGGGGAGCTAGGTTGAGGAGGTAAACAGACAAAACAAACAATCACATACAGGGGCGGTATATGACACGTGGTGGGTGAACACCTTTGACGGAGAGGGAGGTTTGGAAATCGCAGGCCCATGAGCCCCTAATTGGAAACAGTGGGACTGAGGTCCCCACCCATGGGCAGTCACCACTGCATCTTCATGGCCCAGAAGGTGACTGTGCTGTGGGGCTGTGTAGGAGGGGCAGGCTGACCCATTAGTTGCACCACTCGGGCCTCAAGCTGGCGTAAACGGTTCTGCAACAGAATGTTCAATCTCTCTATACACCACAGCCCGGACCCTATGAAGGGTGATAAGTTCCTCTCCACCCACGCTTGCACTGGAGGGCCGAGACCCATCCCCTGCAGCACTTCCACCCGAAGGTGGCACAGGGCCAGTGGAGGAGGAGGTCCCAGGCCTGCCACCGGATGTGCTGGTGCCAGGTGCCATGGCCAGCTGAGGTGGGACAGGTGGGTCTGCTTGGACCGGTCTTCCTATATGAACTATGTTTTGGAGAGTTTAATAAAGTATGGGTTAGTAACAGTCAACGACATTGCCAATTAGTTATAACAGCATGCAGAAGTATTCCCATTAACCCAAACACACCAGATTTTTGGTAGTTCTAAAGCAAGCATGACACATGCATATATAGAACAGTAGTGGACATTTCAACAGCATGTAGGTTGAATTGATGGCAACAGGCCACCGATATTGTGGTATTTAACAGGGCACATGCATAGAAATAAATGCAAATATTTATAAACCAATAGGACATATGTCCCAACAAATGTTTTGAGATTAGACATACCGATTGAGGTGTGGAATTGCTCAATTAACAACTTATATATCCTTCTTGCTTTCACTGCATTCCTATTAACTGCAGTTATATGCCCCTTACATGTATTATTACACTACCCAATGTCCTTATATTGTGAAATTGGATTTTGCTAGATCATTATATACATGAGCTGTATCTTACATACAAACTGCCCAAGATGCAGATGTTACTGCAACATATTTTGAGAACTGCTCACACACACTGCTGCCAAGATGGTACACTGACAGCTCTACTTTCATATAATTATCTAGATATGTTCAGGTGAAAGTATCAGTTATATGTTAACAGCTCCCTACATTTCTGGCAGCACACTGACATTTCTGGGAAACACAATACAAAGCTATTCATGTACCAGATTAATCTATACATGCTGGCCATGAACCACTACTAGCACTCCCTTCATCCATGTTATATGGGCCTACCCAAGTGTGGGTTGACACTGCTTAATACAACACTACTATCTGTAGAATGCAACAGTACAACAACATATCAAAGAAAATGACACAGACGCTCTCCATGAATCATATATTTATTAAAGGATTACTACACCTTTATTTATTGGGTTAAAAGACTTTTTGAAGGTTCTCTCATTTATTTTATATAACAGTACATGCAGAATAATTACTAACCTGCCTCATGATGCAATCTTTGCAGCCTATCTTCATGGGCTTGCAGGTTCATAGCCCGGTCACCTGCAGCTGTGAAGTAAATGCAGTGATATTGAGACATACCTATCCATAGTATAGACAAACATAGCAATTCTTAACTACTTAATACAATGGCTACTTACTCAGTACTGGGGCATTAGGCATCGTATGGGATTCCTGGATCCACCGGTCCAGTTCATCCCCCCTATGTTGCTTCAGGTCAGAATAATGGTGCCTGACCTGCTCACCAGTCCGAGGAACACCAGTGGCACTGGTGAGATCACGGGCAAGACTGTTTCAGGCCTCCGTTTTAAATTGGGTACCCTGGTACTGGCCCCACAGGAGTCTTTCCTCATATTTGTGGATGAGGAGCCAAACCTTAATTTTGGACTCCTGGATGCCCCAGCATTGCGCTCTATATCGAGTGCCTTCACCCACACCAGCCATGCTGACTGCAGAAGGAAGCTACCACCAGTTATAGCAAGTATTCCTGCCTGTGGAGCTTAAATATGCCTCATTTCCCACACTTATTTGTGATTGGCAAGTTTTGGAAAAACTCAGCTGTAGGCACGCCTGCTTAGCTGATGTTGGCAATGTTTAAAATTCCTTTGATAGATATGTGTCTGTTGAAAGTATATGTTTGTGAAATGCTGTGATGGCTTAGTGGTTAAGTACTGTGACTATAGTGCACAGTATCCTGAGTTCGAGCCCTGTCACTGCTTTTTATTTTCCTGCTGGGCAGACCAGACTGGTTAAGGAACAGTAAAGCAGGTGTGAGCGTGTTTACCCGACTTTGCTCAACTTTGCCCGACTTTGCCCAACTTTGCCCAGCATTGCTCAACGTTGCTCGACGTTGCCCGACATTGCCTGACGTTGCCCGATGTTGCCCGATGTTGTGTTAGTTAGGGTGGTGCGTAGCTAGGCGCAAAGACATTGTGCTGGTTAGCGCAGTGCACAGCTATGCACAATTGTATTTAAATATGCTCAATACTGATAAAATATGCTTAGCACTGCTTTATATTGCTTAAAATAGGGTACTCATGCCTCAGAATGCATAACTATATATATATATATATATATATATATATATAAAATTCTTTCACTACTACATTTAACATTTCAATGCTTTTTACAAATATATTTTTCTTATTATCCTCTTCTGGTGTCTAAGCTGCTAACTGTAGCTAAGCAATGGGCAAACCCGCGCAAACCCACACAACTACGGGCAGCTATATCGGAAAAAAAAAATCGTTTTATTTTTAATTTTGTAAGTTGTTTAACATATGGCGGAGTGGAGTGTTACATTGTACACATGTGAGCAGACTCGCTCATGTAACTGGAAGTTGTGGCATTTCTTCATTGCAGGGGCGTGGATTTTTGGACTGCTCAGCAGGCCAACGCCCCCTACACTCATCCACACTCCATGTAAGCTTTAGAGTTGAGGCAGTGCACCCTCATTAATATGCATGGCACGCTACCATCATACTCTTACACTGGTGCTTCCATGTAAGACTAATCTAGTTTTACACGGAAGATTAGTAAATCCGGGGGAATGTTTAATCATAACAAAGCTTGCTGATGCCAACTCTAATCCAAGTGTGGTGTAGACGTCCTGCTCTAGCTGCAATATCTTCCACTGAAATAGTTTGGGAAAATATAAAGGAACTTCTAAGCGTGTGCTTTTGTGCAAAGAACAGCATAGATGAATGTAGCTGTGTCTGTGTATATATATGTGTGTGTGTGTGTGTGTGTGTGTGTGTGTGTGTGTGTGTGTGTGTGTGTGTGTGTGTGTGTGTGTGTGTTTGGGGTCCCTGAATAAACAAGATAATCATATTTTTGATTTGACATAAACCATTAAGCTTAATTAAGCTCAAAAACGTCAGACTTTCTTGCATGCCTGGGTACAATCAAATACTTCACTAATGAATTTGTTTTATGACATCTTTCAATAGAGAATGGTAATTACAAATATACAAAAGATTGTAGCATTCCCATAGAATTAGAGATTGCAGGATTCAAACCAGTATAGGCTCGTAGTACAAATATATTGCCACAAAAGCCTGATCCAGTTCTACAGCTGAATTACCAGATAACCGGACAGCAACAACAATGCAGTTAATATAATCTGCCATGACTTCAGCAAGAGCTATTGACTCAATAACACACAGACGCACCCAGCACCCAAAAAGTTAGAGAATACAAGAGAAACAATTCTCCAATGAGTGAAGAGTGAATGGAGAAAAGGATGTATAATGTTGTAGGAAGGAGGAGTCTAACAGGAGATAGCTAAGCAATAAAGTGCCATAGAGGTCAGTTGTCAGCCTGGTGCTGTTCAATACATGATTGTTTATTTATTTATTATTTATGATTATCGTGATTATGATGCATGTTTATGTCAAAACCAGTACTCACTGTGTTTATCTCAGAATCAGTATGGATCAGCCTCTTTGTAGATGAATGCAAGAGTGCCAAAATGAAGAAGGATGGAGGAGTAACCTGATGACAGATGTGAAGAAAATGGCAAAGAGGGTTACAGGTAAAGCTTAATTGTAAAATAATGTAAATAAATGTAAAATAATTCAGTGTTCTCCATCTGGGTTATAAAAGATTTTTTGTGCTTTTTTGACTCCCCAGAGCTAACCATGAGCTGCTACCAGTTTCTGTCCTTGTCCAAGTCTGCCAGACATGTCTTTGCCTCCCCTGGGTTACAACTAACCCATGTTCAGGGCTGGTGAGAATATGATGCAGCAGCATCATGCTGCTGTTTGGAAGCTTTCAACTATTTTCACACACCTACTCATGCATACCCAATAACATTCCAGTGTGTATATGTGTAACAGGTGTCAGAAATAACCAAGGGCTTACTTCCACAAATGTCTGACAGCAGCTGGATACCCCATCCACCCTCAGTAAGCACATCACACTTTTTTTCCTTCCAGTCTGCACCAGAAAAATTAATCACATTGGCTGGAGCACCTTCTGTGTGCAGTCTGCATGTCCTCCCCACTGTCGAGTGGTGTTTGAAAGACATGCGTAGAATGGGCATGCCTTTGTTGAAGGCTGGGCTTTGAGCTGGCACCTCGGCACCCATAAAAAATCTACTGCCAATCATTAACGGACCGGAGTTCCGCTGTGGCAACCCCTAACCGGGAAAAGCTGAAAGAAGAACAAAAATGTGCTCAGAGCATGTGCATCTCCCTCATCCATCCAGGAAGGGCACTCTTGCGCTGTTTAGCACCCAAGACACCACTTGAACTCAGGTCCCCTGGGTATAGTCAGGGCTTCATCTCTCTATTCTACTGGCACAGGCTGAATTATAATAACTTCTGAATTGAACACAGATTGAAAGAGATACAATTCAAACATACTCAGATGAAACAACTCTTTACACTGGAGCAGCTCAGATGAGCACCCAGTGCAGACATAAAGGAAGCTATCAAGGGCGTCAATATGCTGAAATGCCTCCTCAAATCAATTGTCTCCAAAAACACAGAGGTCATTATTCTACAGTGCCAGTCAATAGTCAAACCACAGATAGAATTCTGCATGTACTTCTGGGTAATTTATAGGGAGAATAGCATGCAGTTCTGGAGGAGTTTTAGAGGAAAACTACAATGTTAATCTGTAAGAATGGAGGACTAGCCTAGGTAACTGGGCTGAAAATAACTAGGATACTTCTCATTGCAGCATTGAGCAAGTGACAGAGAGGAGACGCAATCTTGGTACATGAGATCACAAACGGGGACTGTTTGGGAACAGAGCTCAAGGAAAAGGGTGAAATTCTGTGGGGCTTGGAACTGGAATAATCTGTGTCTTTCCAAAATATACACAGTGCCAAGGATGCTCGCAGGCAGGTGCAAGTGGGTGCACTTGCACCCCCCCTGGAACTGGCTAATTTTATTTTAATTAAAAAAAAAAAGTTTTTTTTTTTTAAAGGGAGTTCCTCCTTAAGGACACCCTTTGCATGCCATCCAGTCACACTGACACAACAGGTGTTTGCGACCTGTTTTCTTCTTCTGTGCATAGGCGCCACCCAGAACCATAGCACTTTTCAGCAGCAAAGACCTGTTTTAGGACCCAACAGTCATGTGTGCATCGCATGAATTTTAAATGCAAATATGCGCGGGAAGGGAATCTCATCATTGCTGCCAGAGAGTCGCCCACAGTAAGGTAAGGAGTTAGGAGTGTGAAACTCCAATTTGGTTGAGTGTTTCTTGCAGTTTTTACTACCTCATTATATCGACAAACCTGTCCTGGCACATGTCATGGAGACTGAGGTTTCTTGTGCCTGTCTGTATACATTACAGGATGGTTCTTTCCAACACCTTGCAAAACAAACTTGTGAACCTGATTAATCAGTAATAATCAGAGTCTGTAGGGGGAAGTTCATTGTGGATTGAGATCATAATAGTCTGCTTCCAGATATGAGGGATATAGCTAGCTTTCAATACTCTTTTTCTAAAGCTGAATAGCTTCTTGTGTTTATGGCACCAGTGGAGTATTACATGCAAAAGGTTTCACTGAGTAAGGGATACAGATGGTTATATTTGATTGCACAAATAAGGAGTCCTAGTATTTCATCTAGTCCCATGAGCTAGTGTTTCTTACCTTACTGAGGGCTTAGGTAACCATACTGGAAGTAACTTATAAGTTTAGCAGTAGTTACTGGACATGCAGTCCATGAGACCATTAAAGAGCCCATCCCAAATTCCCAGTTACCACAAAGCACTTGTCTGGTTAAGTAATTCACTCAAGATCACACAATTAACAAATGAAGGCTGAAAGACTCAAACCCTGTACCAAAGGTAGTAGCTCATTAACAGATTGTTACCTTAACCCTTTGCACCATCTTGCTTGAGATCTTGTTGCAGGGAAAAAGAGTGCATGTGGTTCCCCACAGTGGAGTGAAATTTGCTCCAAGCATATAAGCTAGAATGTTGGATATATCTGCTGGCTCCATTATGGAAATACTATTTTGTTTCTACTCCTTATTTATTATTATTATTATTATTATTATTATTTTGCATGTGGTTGCAGATGGGTTTGTTATTGTAGCCTGCCTGTTTGGGAATTTTACCTCAGATTAAGCTCTGCTTCTTTTAATTGTTTTTGTGAGTTCTTTATGGATATAGTTTACCTTTATGTTGATATATTGGGTTAAATAAAGTTTGAAGGTTTTCATGCTTTTATTTGGTTTAATCATTTGTTGATTTTGTTGCTCCACTGTTTAGGCTTGTTGTATAATATTTTACTTTGTGTGTGTGTGCCTCATAGGGATGAATTTATTAATGCAGTTATTTAAAATGTTGTAGAAGGCCATAAATGACTCACCAATGGGTTATGAAGAGAGTCTAGTATAAATTCATAGTTGAATGATGTAATGTGATTTTTCAGTGCTCCATAGCTGCCTTTTGAAAAATCATTAACGATAGTGTGAAAAACTGCAAGGCTGCCAGCTCAGCCAGATAGAATCTTGTAAATAATTCTATGTGATTTGTAAATATTAATATAATCTACAGGCTGGTTTTACAAATGTAAAAGAGAACTATATGTTATGATTAAATGTTGTACTGAGCTTCAGAAATGTAACCACAGTGCACTCTGCTGGAAGAAAGCTGATAAGTCAAGCATTGTATGACTGTTTCATCTCAAACTTGGAGCTGTGATGTCTGGACCAGAAAATTCTTTCTATTGTTAATTTAGAGTTAATTGCTAGATTTTACATATATAATGTCGCTTATTGCTGTGGCTTCCTGCAGGTGCACATTACAAAAAAAAATAAAATTTTGAGTTTCTGTTAGCCTGGGAAGTTAAAATAGAACTTTTAAGAATCATGTAGGCTAAAATGAATCAGCAGTGGTGTATCATCAATTTAAGACTTTCTCAGAGAGAGAAAGAGAGAATCAGAGCATTTTGGATTTTGTATGAACTTGAACACAGCAACTCACCAGCTCTTTGCCTTTGCATTGCTCTGTATGTATGCAAGTTACTTAGAACATCTTTTCTCTTAGAAATAGATAGAAAATAGTAAGATTAGACTGTTTTCTATATTTATGTCAGACTATTCTACAGTATTATTTTAAGCATTTTCCTGTGATGTCAACTCTTGACTAGCACTTTGTTGAATTGAGATTTGTTTTGTGTTTTTATTATTTATTATTAAATATTTTTAAACCTTTCAGATGTGGCTGTTTTGTGTAGAGACAATTTAAGCTCTAGAGTACATTGCATGGATATACTTGAAGTATCTTTTAAGCTCTTGAAAAAAGAAACAGTCATGGGCATTCAGAAGCTGTGTTGCTGAAACACGTCAGGTCCTTATGGGGTCATTTGCTTATATTTTAAGGGCCTGCATTACAAGAATTTTATCAGGTAGTGAAAACTCTAGTTTGGCTCTGTCTCTTGCTGTGTTTAGTGAATAATTTCTGTGTGACCTTTTTACCCTTTGGTTTAGTGCCTAGACTTACCACTGCGCAGCAAGAAGTATCTGTCTACATGTATGGGAACGCATTAAAGAAAATATGGTCTTCACATTTGTAGAGAACTGTTAATGCAGGTGTTATCAAAAGTATACTATCAAGGACTGCCGTTTATTTATGAAACTGGCTGCCAGAGTCACACTGTAAGCACTGACATGTATTTATGTTATGAAACTGCTGCTGGGCTTGCTCTGTTTACTCACTGTTTAAGCTGTTGGGCTTGCTCCGTTCACTATTTAAGCTGCTGGGCTTGCTCTGTTCCCTGTTTAAGCTGCTGGTCATAGCATGGGATGGTCTAGGTACCATATATTCTGTGAGTATAAGTAGTCAAACCTGCTTATAAAACAGTAGTAGTTGTATGTACAGTGACCTAACTTTTGACCATGAGCCCAGAGTCATAAGAAAGTTTTTCTATAATGCACAGCTTATAAACAAATTGTGACTAGATCTAGAGATGTTATTGCCCCCCTTTACAAAGTGCTTTTTATTTTCTTTATGCTGAAACTACTGGGCTCTGATTACATTTTATGATGAAACTGTTGTGTGTGTCTTTGCTGGGGTCCGTTTACATTTTATGCTGCAACTGCTAGACTCAGTTTACATTTTATGCTGAAACTGCTGGGCTCCATTTACATTAACTTCTGCCTTAAATATAGACCAGAATATTGGCTAAGATAGTATAACCGGTGTTTGAGAAACCCATATCCAGGCTAATCCACAGTGGTCAATCTTTGTAAATGGCAGAACATCAGTTGAAAATTAGTAAGATGTCATAATATTTACAAAAAGAAAAGTTTTTATGCTGGGCTGTGTACATTTTATGCTGAAAGATGTCATAATATTTTTACAAAAAAAAATTCTATGCCAGGCTGTGTACATTTTATGCTGAAACAGTGTATAATGCCCAGGTACTTATTCCTGGTGGACAGGATTACCTAAGCTCAAGCCCTGAGCCTTATGTACAAGAGACTGTTTTCTCTACCCACACCACCACATCTGATTCAGGGAGTTTAGCCCATAGCCATCTAGATTAATCATTGAGAACAGAATTCACTAAATAATGATAGCGCTTTAAGCTTCAGTCTTCCTATCTTTTTTGGAAACACATGGTAACACAGAACACTATTTCAGCCACTTTCTAAGATTATACAAGCAATATTTAAAATGTGTCCCTGGTTTTGGCACTTTGTCCCCCTCCCCCAAGTAAATTTTGGCTTTTTCCAGATTTCTTCTGCGGTGAAATTGAGAGATTTAGTTGTGTCAAGTGGATGGTGCACTGGTGCAGTGGTAGTATTGCTGTCTCACTGTTAGAGGTTCTCTGGTTTAATTCTTGGCTGGGGTGCTTTTTGTGGAGAGTCTATGTCCTCCCTGTGCTTGTGTGGGTTTCCTTTGGTTGCTTTGGTTTCCTCCAATGTTACAAAGGCATGTATCTGGGGTCTCCCTGGGACTCTGCTGAAAACTGGCTTTGCTCAAAGTTGGACTTTCCTGGTAAACAAATGTTAAAAAATGTTTACAAGGAGATGATAGCTTCAGGGAAAGAGAAGTTTAGTGCTGCTTACTTCAAGCATATTTGCATTGTTAGTAGCACAACAGGTAGCAGCCTTGCATTTAATGCAGAAGGCTCTACTCCCTTAGTATGCAGTATGGTAGTTGTTGCTGAGAGACCTACGTGTATGCATAATCTGACAAATCCTGGCAGCTGACCATAACTTTCTCTTTGTCCAACCTGGTGAGTGGGACATCTGTATATTTAACTACTGAGTCTCCAATGACAAGAATATGCGTTTTTTGACTATTACGCTTTACTGGCTTGGTGGGTGAGACACTAGTGTTACTATGTGTCATGGGTGCTGTGGGGACTGTGTTCATTGTAGCAGTCTTGTGTTTTGGAGGTCTCTGGTATTTTGATAAGTTATCAATGATAACACACAAAAGAATTTATTCCATAAAGCTTTCGGGTCTACACCCTTCATCAATACAAAGCAATAACATTACTACAACATTTAAATAGGAGAGATCATATAGTCACATGCTTCAGCCCATCCCACCACTTAATAATCAGCCAAATCTTAAAAAAAAATACATCATTTAAAATCATACTAAAATTCTATCTAAATATAATATTACAAAATATAATACGTAATCAATAAATCAGTATTTAAATACCATACTAAAATATCTTACAATTATATTGCATGTGGTTATAGTGTATTATGATAAATATATAAATGCACATATAAACATATATAAGAAACATATATAAAAACCTTGCAACCACCATCATATACATACGTACATATAAGTACCATTGTACACTTTTACACAACGTTTCATGACTATTACATAAACATATACTTTATGCATCATATGTATTTCATAATCTTTCCCTTTGCCTCTTTACTAGTAGGGGCTTTAGGCTGACGGCATTATTTAGACCAGGGAACACATCTGCCTGAAGTCTAATAATCCATTCTAATTCTTTTAATTCTAGACAATTATTAAGTAAACATGTTATAGATAAAGGCGAAAAGTATGTTTTTAGATTTAGGGTATTGGCTACAGTAGATATTAGTTTAAGGAAGGGGGATATTAATAATTGTCTAGAATTAAAAGAATACTGATTTACTACCCTAGTTTCAGTAGGAAACACTAGAGAATATTTAACACAGCAGGAAAATAGCAACGAGTCACTAAAAATGTTTAAAACAGCACAAAATCAGCAAGGAGGCTCTAACAGATCAGTTATTTAAACACTGCTTGGTGGGAAGACCAGAACAAGCAGAACAGATTTATCATTTATTTATTTATTGAACATTTGTTGACCGGAAATGTCTGGTTGGGCTAATAGCCCATTTTCAGCAGAGGCCCGGGGAGAAAAGCTCCAAGTAATACAAATGTTACAGTTCAAGGATCTAAGAACACATGCAATAATACAATGTGCATAAAAGTGAAAAGCAAACATCATTTCTGTGTTACAAATAAAGATACAAATGCTTGGGAAATAAACATGAAGGCAATAGGAACAGGTAACTGTTTTTTAAATGTTATATAAATATATGTACTTTTCCAGTGCCTTAGTAGGTGATTGCATACAGGAAAGGTAAGTGCAGAGGAAAGGATGAATTAGGTAAGAAGTAATAGAAGTTGGTGAATAAGAAGAAACAATGACGAGAGAGGAGAAAGAAGGTATATCTGTTAGAAGGATAAATTCTGGGAGGGTGGGTACAGTGACAGGTCCATTGTCTTTTAAAGTATTCTTTTGTAGCTGATTTAAATTGTTTGGGATGTGTTAGAGTTCTGATTTCAAGATAGTTTGTTCCATGCTATAGAAGGGTGGTAGCCATATGTATTGCACCCTGATTTAGACTTGGGTTTATAGATATATAATAGATCTTGATTTGGACTCTGGAGATTTCTTGTAGAGGAGTGGGGGGAGATGAGGGAGCATAGTGCTGGTCAATAGGCTGGCTGATATAGAATTGAAATGTATGAGTTGGAGCTGTGAGAGGAGGAGTAGGTCCAGTAGTTCAAGCCAGTTTAAGTATTTTAGGGAAAGACAGTGGTGAGATTTATAGGTTTGTTGAGCTGTGAATCTAGCTATGTTGTGATAGGCCGACTCAAGTTTAGTAAGTAGAGAGGAGTTTAGATTTGTGAGGATTTGGGAGAAATAAGCAGGGTAGAAGATAAGCATGTGTGAGAGTAATCCTAGCTTCAGGGGTGTGAAATGTTTATTTCTATACAGAAGTCCTAGTTTCTGGTGTGTTTTCCTGATACAATTATTTATGTGCAGGTCGAATTTTAGCTGATCATCTATGGTAACACCGAGGTGTTTTGTGCTGGACTCAACTTCTATTCAGGTGTTGTTGAGGGACTTTATGGTAAAGGAAGGTTTGATGTGGTCAAGTGTTTGGGGAGGAAGAGTAATAGTTTTGTTTTGTTTAGGGTTGAGGATGAGGTGATTATTGGACAGTCATGTCTCAACTGAGTTAAAGAAAGACTGGGTAGCAGATAAGAGTTCAGAGGGAGAACTGAAATCATTTTGACTGTAGAGTCATCAGCGTATTGGACTACATAAGACTATGAACAGGAGGAATGGAGTAAGTTAGTGAAGATATTAAAAAGTAGTGGACCAAGTATGGATCCTTGGGTGGACACCCATTTTTACTGGAATGGCAGTAGACAGAGCAGACTGCCATCTCACTGATTGCAGTATGTTGGTGAGACAGCTGGAGAACCATACAACTGTATCTGGGGTGAAGTTGAAGGCTTTGTAGCTGAGATTCTGGTGTCATTTATCCCTTGAAGGCTTTGTAGCCAAGGTACTAGGATACACCAGTAAGGGATTTTTTACCTGGTAGACTCTAGGTGTTTTATTTTTTTCTGTGAAGTTGAGGTCAGACAGTTTGTTTAGTAAGTCAGAGTGAGAAACAGTGCCAAAAGCCTTAGAGAGATCAAGGAACAAACAAGAGATAAGTTTATGATCATCACTGGCTAAAGAAATAATGTTAAGGTAGGACAGTAGAGCAGTGGTGGTGCTTTGTTTAGGTCGGAAACCATGTTGAGTAGGAGTGAATAGTTTTTTTCTGTATGAGATATTGCATAGCTTGTTGTGTATACATTTCTCCAAGACTTTAGAGAGAAGGGAAAGGATAGCAATAGGTCTGAAATTGGAGATTTCAGAGGAGTTACCTCCTTTGTGGATAGATAGGGTGTAGAATTGTTTCTAAATTGATGGGACTTTGGATTCGGTGATGGAGCGATTGATTAAGATAGATATGGGATAGAGCAAGAGAGTGAGCTGCTATCTGGAGAAAGTATGATGCGATGTCAGCAGATACAGAGCATAGTTTTAGCTTAGTGAGTAGAGATCTGATGTGGGTAGTAGGAGCAGGTTTAAGGGAAAAAGTGTTTGGAGAGTTAGCAGATGGAGAAGCTTCAGGGCAGTTGAGAGCATTAGCATTTGAGAGGTTAGGGTTGGGGTTAAATAGTTTGGATATTGATTCTATAAAATAGATGTTGAAGGTGTTGGCAGTTTTTTCTGGTGATTTGTCAGGGCAAGGGTTGGGCGAGGTTGGTTTGCCGGGATATAGTATTTGGTTAATTGCATTTCAGAATTTTTTTGGATCGGATTTTAGAATTTAATACAGTGATTTTAGAATGATTTGAGTTTAAAACAGTGGAAACTACCAGTAAATACTTAACAAACAGTGAAAATAGCAAAAAGAGCTTTGTTGTGTCTTAAGGCTTTTCCCGGTTAGGGGTCGCCACAGCGGAACTCTGGTCTGCTAATGATTGGCAGATAGATATTTACGTGCCAAGTTGCCAGCCCTGATGCACAACCTTCAACGAAGGTACGCCCTTTCACACTTCTCCACACAGAAGACGCTCTAGCTGAGAATTGAACCAGACAGCGCCTTACTGTGAGGTGACAACGCTACTGCAGCACCACCACAAACAGTGAAAACAGCAATACAATTCAATTTAACAGGCACAGTAATGCAGCAATTGCAGCACAACAGTGTAGTTTGCTACACACTAAATACAGTATAAAAGTAGGCGGCAGGCAATAAAAAAAGTGCAGGAAATAATAAAAACAAGCAAAAAAACAGGTAACTAATGTTTTTTTGAAAGCTCAGAAGCCTTTAGTCATCTGATATCACAGCTCAGAGTTGAGGCTGGTAGCTCACCTCAGTTCATCTCGATACAAAAATGTTATACCAATTATAATTCCCCCTCTTCCAAATTATAAACTAAACACACAGTTATCAAATCAGCCAACCACAAGAAATAACTCCTACCCAAATCTTCAAAGTCCATCCTGTGAACCATCATATTTGCAGTCATTCCCATGCCTACTCACAAAATCTTACAATGCATACAGCAACAATTACACCTGAAACAACATGCTAACAACTACATATTCTCTAATAAGACAAACCCACCCTCAACAACAATCATGTTCTTCTTAACTTGTCTGGCCTCTTTACTTTTACTTCTCAACCTCATGTCAACACTATCTGGTGTTTTCCAGACTCACGAATATTTTTCAAGTATTATATGACAATATCAGTTAATTGTCAACAATTATCCAAAGGATTATGAAGGAGATGGGGCAAGCTGGATGCATCAGCATCATCCAGCGTCGCCATCGCTTATATGAGTTTTTTAATATTTTAAACTAGGATTCATGACTTATTCGACGAATGACGTTTTGTCACTACATTATGAAGGGCTGTATAAATGTCTTAGAGCTTACACACAGCATTAGTCTTTAGTTTGTAGTTCCAGAATTGTTATTGCTTAGTAATTTTCTTTGTTTAACCAAATAGCTTAATACAGTTTTAGTGAACAGTGGCAATTTGGTTTTTACATATTAGAGCTCAGTTGGGTTAGAACATGAATTAGCCCAACAATATGGTAGACGAGATATAATTTGTTCTGCTTTGCAGATAAGTTCAGATAATGAAGTTTCATAATATGGAACAGTTTAATATATATGTTCATCAACAGCGTTATACTTTCACCTCTCCGTATTAATTCGGGTGATTTAAGAAAAGTGGCTGTTGCTTGCAGAAGTAGATTTTACATCTGCCATAAAGCATTATTGGTTTGACTTTAACCGTATGGCTAGGTTGCCTGGTTTATTTACACATTACACAGGCAACCGAATCGAGACTGTTTTCTGAAAAGCATTGTCAGACGCTTTTTACTAAGCAAGTTTTAACCTTCAGTATTAGTGTGTAACTAACCTGATGAAATCCGATTAGGAATAAGATGGTCTCACAGGTTTGGTAATATCAATTTGTCTTAATGAATATTTCTAAGTAATAGGATGTTCTATAGAATAAAACTTAGGTTTACACCTATACTTATTTTAGCAGGTAGTGCAGTATTATAATTGAAGAACAGCCTTTGCATTAAGTTGATTCATGAAAGGTGTCAGTTGCCTGCATAAACAAATATCATATCTGTCAACAAGCACTATTGGCTTGGTTTTAACTAAATGGTTTGGTCGTCTGATCTATTTATATATATCACAGGCAAGTGAATTGAGACTGCCTCCCGAGAAGTATTGTTTTTATGTTTTGTGTTACGTAAGTTTTATCTTATTTACAGTACTATTGTGTACCCAATCTAGTGAAATCTTTACATGAACAAGATGGTTTCACAGGTTTGGAAAGACTAACTTGTTTTAACAAACATTTTTAACTATCATGTTTTAAAGTATAGAACCTGGGCTTATATATAACTCTGTTTCAACAGGAAGCGCAGTATTATCATTGAAGCACAACCCTTGTATTAAGTTGTCATTTATCTCTTAATTGAAGAAGCATTGCTATTGGATGTTAATTAATTTAAAAAGCAAGCAGTTTGTGGCATTAAATGAGATCTGAAGAAGCGTGCACCATCGGCACGCGAAAGCGCTTATCCTTTATTATTTTTTATATTCTACTGAATAAAGCTGATTTGGAACTTCTCGTGGTGTGTCCTGAGGTTTTCATCTTGAATTTCTTGGCCTTACACGTTGCTAAAGGACACTTTGGAGAGCGGAGACATTATTTTCCACTTTGTCTTGCTTCTACACTTGTGTTTCCGCTCTCACGCTATGGAGAAGGGAGACATTGAGCTTGGTTACAATCCATTGAAACCCATGGAGCTACCGAAAATAGAAGCTTTCCTACCGACCAATAACAATCCATTGTTAGCTTTGGATTTTCAGGATACGGTGAATCTACAATCTAGTAACAGCCTAAATAATTTTAATACTATCGAATTCCAAGAAGCCATAAAGGAATTAGAAAACAACTTGTTTAAATTGCAAAGACTCTCATGGCAAAAAAAACATTTACAAGCATGCACACACTTCAAGGTCATTCCGAGAGGAATGCAAGTGTTGTGCATGCCAACATATGGTCAAACCTACCCGGACTTACTGAAAAAATGGCAAGACTTGAATCTAGAAGTAAGTTTTAAATATATCAATTTACTGATTGACTATTTTGACCCTATTGTACTAGATCTAGAAAAAAGAACGGATGAACTTTATATTAATATAACTGAACATTTTAAATCTGATCTCTGTACAAAGAAGTTGAATCAAGTCCTGGTACAAATCAACAATTACAGCGATAAACTTAAAGCCATTAAACAGCGTAAACTTAACAGGGACGTAGAAGACTTCCGAACCGGTAATATTTTTGTTTGGCCTAGAACACAAGAGTTCAACAGCGTGAGACCACAGTCTAATGGTAACAGATGGCAACACAGAGAGCCCTCCAGACCAACCGAAACGGGAACGGGAAGCCAAACATGTTTGACTTTGGTGCCATTCAATCTGAACACGCCCAGTTCAGTCCATACCAGCACAGAGATAACATCAATAGCATCGGAAGGCCAGGACTTCAACACTCCGCCTCCAAATCAGTTAGCGCTCATACAGGATGACGATTCCAACAGAACAGGAACAGTGAGAGGTACGAAAGTCATCTTTAATAAACTACCAGAGGCCCCTTTTCCCATCAGAATGGAGCAGTGTCTCAGAGGGAGATCAACAAGCAGAGGGCCCAGGAAAAGGAAAAATTCGTCAGACAGGTATGGACAGCAGAAAAAACACATGTTTTGACTGATTTGGTTTTCAATTGTTCTAGTGTTACTCTTTCACCATCTGACTATTCTTTATTAAATCAAGGACTGAGCTACATACCCTCACAACCGAGCGTACAAACTGAAACTTTTTGTGATTTACAGCTATTTGCCAGGAACATAGCCCTTAAAATGTTTTTGGCAGCTCTGAACATAAGAATGCAGTTGACAAGAATAAGAAGACTTTTGAATTCAAACCCAAAAGTACTTTTTGTCCTCCGCTTCCACACATGGTGGAATGTTTTGTTAAATCCTGTGAAGCCGACATGTATACCTTTTATTCTTCAAAGCATGTCACTAACAAATTCTGTAACTTAGACAAGGCTGAACATCTATCTTTGACTAAGTTAAGCAAACATCCCAGTGTCATTATAACAGCAGCTGACAAAGGGGGGGGGGTGTTGTAGTATTAGACAAGAGTGAATATATTAACAATATTGAACACTCATTATCATGCGATAGTTACAAGGTGCTTACATTAGAACAAGTGCTTGTTATTATCACAAATATTCATTCAGACCTGTATGATTTATTAATGTGTCGACAGGTGAGTCAGGAAATGTTTGAATTCTTGAATATTGAGAGTCCTCTCATACCAGCGTTGAAAGGTCTACCTAAAATACATAAGGGGACAAAACCCATTCCCATGCGACCAATTGTGGCAGGGAGACAATGGGCTACATACAACATTTCAGTTTTTATAGAGAAGATGCTTAGACCCATGGTAGACAAAATAGACACGATTTTGAAAGACACACAAAATCTACTGAATGATATCAAGCAGTTTAACAGACAAAGTCTTACACAGAGCCCCTTCTATCTAGTCACCTTGGATGTCTGCAATCTATTTACCTGCATTCCCAATGAATATGGGATGCAAGCAATTCGAGAAATTATGGTGTTAGAAAGTGGCTTTTCCAATGACAGACAAATTTTGATTGGTCAGTTGTTAGACACAGTATTAAACAACAACGTGTTTATTTTCAACCAGAAATATTATTTGCAGACATGGGGTGTGGCCATGGGCACCCCATGTGCGAACTCTTATGCCAATTTGGTATTACATTTCTGGGAAACACACTGTTTGTTTAACAATGAATGGATGAGTAGAATATGTCTATACAGAAGATTTGTAGACGATATTCTACTGTTTTGGAAAGGCACCATTGATGAGCTGAACAACTTTGTGAACTATTTACAGTCCACTACAGATTTCTTTAAGTTTACCCTTGAATACTCTAGAGTAAATATTAACTTTCTAGATGTCAACTTATATTTTGACCCAGAAGGTATCATTAAATCTAGACTTCACAGGAAGGAATGTTGGAGGAATAGTATACTGGAATTCAGCAGCATGCATCCCAGGCATGTGTATCCGGGTATAGTGAAAGCCCAATTTACCAGACTAACTAGAATTATACAAGATTCAGCAGTTTTGGAGGAGGAAGCTGACAGTATGGCAGAGATTTTCTTGACTAGAGGTTATGACAAGTCAATGGTAAAAAAGGCAAAACAGAGGAGTCTGTCTCAATACATAACACCTAATACCCAGACTGACATACAGATTTCCAGGAACACAACAGAATACACGGGGTTTGAGATCTATGAGGACACGTATACTTCTGAGTTTATAAATTATAACTCAGGGAGATCTCATAGACAAGGAAGGTACAACAGAAACAGGATTTCTTATGTTATGAAATATACAAATGACAATGAACAAATCAGGAGGATAGTTTCCAAACATTGGAACATCCTCACAGTCACTGAAGAAATTAGAACCCTAGTGGGAACTAAACCCTCTTTTGTTTTTCGTACTTGCAATAACCTTAAAGAGATATTCTCCAGGAACCATAAGAATGTAGATTTATCGTTTCAACACAAAGTACCAGGCACTTTCCCCTGTACTAACTGTAATATGTGCAAACACATTACAACCACTCAGTATTATACACATGCTCATGGTGTCTTTGAGTTCAAACCTAGGAAGCACTATGATTGTAATAGCAGCAACTTGGTTTATATGGCTAATTGTCTGCATTGTTCAGCGTTCTACATTGGTCTAACAACCAGGAAACTGAAAGACCGTATATACAATCACAGTTATGACATACGTAAGAATAAAGATTCCAATGCATTAGCAAGACATATAGGAATGTATCCGACACATGAGTTTAAATTCAGAGTATTACAAACTTTAGGAAAAAGTAATAGAATGGGAGACAACTTTAATCACCTAGCCAAATTAGAATTGAAATGGATTTTCAAGACAGGAGCACATAGGGACCCAGGTATTAACAACTTTGTTTCACTGAAACCTATCCTGAGTGACAGGTGAACAATATTTTAATCATGCATGAAACTAACTGTCAACCTCTGGGCAAAACATCAGGGGAAATTCGTTCAGTATATTATAGTTTACTTGTTTGAAACTATGATCAACATTCTTCATGTCATTAAGGATTTGTCCAACTATGGTCTTAGATGATGCTTTCTAAAAAGGGCGCGAATATTTTGTTATCTTGATAGAGCCCATTAATTATAATAGACACAGCTAATTCCTGGTTTTTCAGACCCGCTGTGTAGACTTTCAGAGTTATACATAATCAGCTTTCAGATAACATAGCATGGATATTATTCTTGATCCCTATGAGACACATTAACAGTTTAGTAGGTCCTTTTTCTTGATTACCAGATATGTCTAGTGAGTTCTTTATGGCCATCACCAATAGGACCGGAAACGGAGAATATAGAGTCACAAGATTTTTATATTGACTTTCTCCGTCCCTGGTGTTTTCTAGACTCATGAATATTTTTCAAGTATTATATGACAATATCAGTTAATTGTCAACAATTATCCAAAGGATTATGAAGGAGATGGGGCAAGCTGGATGCATCAGCATCATCCAGCGTCGCCATCGCTTATATGAGTTTTTTAATATTTTAAACTAGGATTCATGACTTATTCGACGAATGACGTTTTGTCACTACATTATGAAGGGCTGTATAAATGTCTTAGAGCTTACACACAGCATTAGTCTTTAGTTTGTAGTTCCAGAATTGTTATTGCTTAGTAATTTTCTTTGTTTAACCAAATAGCTTAATACAGTTTTAGTGAACAGTGGCAATTTGGTTTTTACATATTAGAGCTCAGTTGGGTTAGAACATGAATTAGCCCAACAATATGGTAGACGAGATATAATTTGTTCTGCTTTGCAGATAAGTTTAGATAATGAAGTTTCATAATATGGAACAGTTTAATATATATGTTCATCAACAGCGTTATACTTTCACCTCTCCGTATTAATTCGGGTGATTTAAGAAAAGTGGCTGTTGCTTGCAGAAGTAGATTTTACATCTGCCATAAAGCATTATTGGTTTGACTTTAACCGTATGGCTAGGTTGCCTGGTTTATTTACACATTACACAGGCAACCGAATCGAGACTGTTTTCTGAAAAGCATTGTCAGACGCTTTTTACTAAGCAAGTTTTAACCTTCAGTATTAGTGTGTAACTAACCTGATGAAATCCGATTAGGAATAAGATGGTCTCACAGGTTTGGTAATATCAATTTGTCTTAATGAATATTTCTAAGTAATAGGATGTTCTATAGAATAAAACTTAGGTTTACACCTATACTTATTTTAGCAGGTAGTGCAGTATTATAATTGAAGAACAGCCTTTGCATTAAGTTGATTCATGAAAGGTGTCAGTTGCCTGCATAAACAAATATCATATCTGTCAACAAGCACTATTGGCTTGGTTTTAACTAAATGGTTTGGTCGTCTGATCTATTTATATATATCACAGGCAAGTGAATTGAGACTGCCTCCCGAGAAGTATTGTTTTTATGTTTTGTGTTACGTAAGTTTTATCTTATTTACAGTACTATTGTGTACCCAATCTAGTGAAATCTTTACATGAACAAGATGGTTTCACAGGTTTGGAAAGACTAACTTGTTTTAACAAACATTTTTAACTATCATGTTTTAAAGTATAGAACCTGGGCTTATATATAACTCTGTTTCAACAGGAAGCGCAGTATTATCATTGAAGCACAGCCCTTGTATTAAGTTGTCATTTATCTCTTAATTGAAGAAGCATTGCTATTGGATGTTAATTAATTTAAAAAGCAAGCAGTTTGTGGCATTAAATGAGATCTGAAGAAGCGTGCACCATCGGCACGCGAAAGCGCTTATCCTTTATTATTTTTTATATTCTACTGAATAAAGCTGATTTGGAACTTCTCGTGGTGTGTCCTGAGGTTTTCATCTTGAATTTCTAAGCCTCTAGTCATCTGATATCACAGCTCAGAGTTGAGGCTGGTAGCTCACCTCAGTTCATCTCGATACAAAAATGTTATACCAATTATAATTCCCCCTCTTCCAAATTATAAACTAAACACACAGTTATCAAATCAGCCAACCACAAGAAATAACTCCTACCCAAATCTTCAAAGTCCATCCTGTGAACCATCATATTTGCAGTCATTCCCATGCCTACTCACAAAATCTTACAATGCATACAGCAACAATTACACCTGAAACAACATGCTAACAACTACATATTCTCTAATAAGACAAACCCACCCTCAACAACAATCATGTTCTTTTTAACTTGTCTGGCCTCTTTACTTTTACTTCTCAACCTCACGTCAACACTATCTGTAGAACAGTGATTGTTTGTACCTTGACAGCTACTGTAGTTTAAGGAAGCACATGTGGGTGGGGGCAGTATTAAGCAAGTGTAGTTACATATAAGTCTTACATGTTCATGCAGATGGATCCACACTGGGTGTACAGCAAACCACTGATAACTTACAATCACTTGTCCACTCATCATTCAACACTATCCTCACAAACCCCCACACACTACTGTACATCAATAACCTCCCCCAACCGTCCTCCTAACAACCAACACAGCTTCTCACACATCTCCTCTCATCTTTTCCCCTACATTCTCCCATATTTCTCAATAACCAAACTAGGCTCCACACCTCCCTTTAAACCCCAGCTTATACCACTCTTCTCACCAACAAATAAAAAATGTATGTCATGGTACTCATTCATCGCATCCTATCTACTTCAAAGTGGAGACATACATCCCAAACCAGACCCACTCTCAAGTTCTAATCACAAGATCGACCCCAAAAATGTAAACATTGTAACTCTGAACCTTAGGAGTATACGTAACAAAATATCCCCACTGCATGTCTGGATTAATCAAAATAAGCCTGACATACTAGCACTAACAGAAACATGCCTACACCCCAATATAAAAGACACCAAAATAATACCTACAAACTTTGCTATGACAAGATTAGACAGACTCAGAGAGAAAGGAAGAGAGATAGCCATCCTATACCCATCTGCCCTCAACATCACACCTTACACTAACAAAACATCAATTTTCTCGAATGCAGAAGTACTCATTTGCTTTCTGAATCTAAATTTCAACAAAAATGTGCTTAATAGTAGTCTATATTCCACCAGATCATAAGCTTAATAATAGTCTATATTCTGGTTTTCTATCAAATACTTATGGCCGACCCTGTCGAATGGTCATATCACAGACCCACGTCTGTGAAAACTGACATTGTTGAACTCCACTATCATCAGAATTCATGACGAATGTGATTTAGGGATGGGTGTTAACATATGCTGAGATAGGGGTGAGATTTGTACTTCCATGATGTCGGAGTTCGACACTGCCAGTATTTGAGATTTGGGTTTCACTAAATGTGGTTCAACCGAATCAGATGCAAGTATTTGATAGTAAACCCTATATTCCACCTGGTCATAATATACCTGTGTTGGAAGACATGCTATCCTGGCCATCCCAAACCATACATCATGAAACGATAATCCTAGGGTATGTAAATATAAATTGACAGACCATTGATTCCAAGTCCTCATTAAATAGTATTAATTTCTATGTTTTTTTCTCAACTAATCAATAACCCAACCAGATATAACAAAGATCTTACTTGCCAATCTACCCTAGACTGGATCCTAGTATCCCAACCCACCAACTATCGCTCCTGTAGCACACTGGGTCTATATTATATGTTCGAAGTTTGTAAACTTCGAACGTTAAATAATCAAATTTAAATGTTTGAATTTTCAAACATCCAATATAAAATTAAAAAAACAAAACAAACGGAACTTACCTAACTAGTCCGAGACCGCACTATAGTGCGGTAAAGGGAAGATTTCCCTTACTGCACTGTAGTGCAGTCTCGGAGTTGGTATATTTAAAGAACAGGGGGGTGGGGAGGTGCAGGGGGGCTTGCCCCCCTGCCTACAGCCGTTAGTTTTGGGTTTGTTTGTTTTTTTTTTTTTACATATGTTCAAAGTTTTATAACTTTGAACATTTAAATTTATATTTTACTGTTCGAAGTTATAAAACTTCAAGCATATGACATAGACCCAGCACACTAGCAACTTTTCTGAGTGACCATCTGCCAGCATTTACCTCAAGAGCCAGCTCCCAACAAAAAAGATTATACGGTCTAAAATCAGTCAGAAACACAACTAGCTTTAGCCAACAAAAATTCAACAATCTACTACAACAAACACACTGGACTCCCCTTAAACTGCTACCCCTTAATAACACCATTCTACACTTTAACACCACCTTCCTACACATACTCAATACCCTGGCCCCCATTCATATGAAAATAACCACAATGAATACTGCTCCATGGCTTAGCAAGGAATGTAAACATCTAGTGAAACAAAGATACTTAGCCTGGAAATACTTGAAACTAAACAAAAGCAAATTAAACCACATCAACTTCAAAACACTATGCAACAAAGTGACAAAATTAATAAATCAAGATAAGAAGACCTACTATTCCCACCTCCAACTCCAGCATAAAAGTACCCCCAAAAAATTCTGGTACTCAATATCTACTCTACTTAATCCTGGGACATATAATGAATACACACCATCACCTGATACCACACCATCACAAATAGCTGAAAACTTTAACAAACACTTCATAAAATCTATAGCAGACCTACTAACACCCCTGTACTACATCCCCCATCCTTCAACCAAACTAAACACAGACCCTATCTCATCACCTACTACCAGCCCTTTCACTAATAACCCCCCTCAATCAACTCAATGACAACAAATCTCATTCTAATTTTAGCCCATATCTACAGATACCATAAAAAACTAATAATAAAACTAAAACCCTGCTCTATCTCAGCTCATAACCTCCCTATACATTACCTAAACCTTGCAGCCAAATCAATTGCCTGCCCCACTGGTATTCCCTTAAACAGATCTCTATCTGAATCACTAGTACCGACCATATGGAAACAATCTCACATCATCCCCCTTCCACAAAAGAGGCAACTCTACCAAACCATCCAATTTCCATCCTATATCCATCCTATCACCTATATCTAAAATCCTAAAAAGATGTATCCACCAGCAGTTAATGCAATATGTACTGCAAAGTAATCTTTTAACTCAACCCCAACATGGATTTTGACCCAACCACAGCACATCCACCCCTCTACTATCCTTTACAGATAGTGTGAATAGGGCTAGGGATGCAGACTACTACATATCCTCACTATTTAGTGACCTCTCTAAGATCTTCCACACAGTATCCCACCCCTACTTCTCAACACACTATCCAACATAGGCATTACCAAAAACACAGTACTATGGTTTCAAAGTTACCTCCAGGATTGGAAACAAGTGGACAAATGGTCCAATGAACTCTCACCCTTTCTCCACAACCCAGCTGGAGTCCCTCAAGGCTCCATTCTCGGCTCCCTACTTTTCAACATTTTCACAAATAATCTATGCACTTCCTCTCCCCCTGGAATCCTCATTCAATATGCTGATGATTCCACAATAATCTGCACCACTCACACACTACATGAACTACTTACCAACACTCAAATATGTCCATCATTGCAGTCGAATCCTGGCTAAAAAAATGCTCAACTCTTTCTTAATCCAAAAAAAGCTAAACTATTACTCTACCACCCAGAAAATACTTCCCCCATCAACTATCAGTTTAACATTTACACATCTGATAGCACTGTCATTGAAATAGTCCAAGAAACTAAACTTGTAGGGGTAATCGTTCACAATAAACTTACCTTCAACCCTTTTATATCCAACAAAATAGAAAGAAAACTCATCAAAACCTGGGACTCATATAGAAATGAACATGTCTTAACTACTACAACCAAAGCTGCCCTAGGAGAAACCTTTTTGCTTCCCTCCCTTCTTTATGGTGCCACTATCCTAACTAACTTAAAGACTTCAACCCTACCAAAAATGGAACAACACTACAACAAAGTCGCAAAGTTTGCCACAAACTCCAAATATCACTCACACCACTGTACACTGCTACTAGAACTAAACTGGTTTGAACTCCCAAGCCAACTGGCTTTTATTCAACTATCTACCCTGCACAAACTTATTTTCAAGCTCTGCCTTGCCCTAGCCAACCTTGTAACTCCTCATAAACCAAATAAATCTCTACAAACCTGAGACAAAAATCTGTTAGCTATCTCAAAACACTCCAAAAGACCAAGTCACTGTCTCTATTTGTATTCCATCTCCAAATTATGGAACTCACTACCCCGAGCTGCCAGTTCAATCCCACGGCTAACCCACTTCAAAGCGTCTTTAAAAATTCAGCTAAAAAAATACATGACTCTGCACCTGTATACATCCAAGGTAATGTTCAACTCAACCTCTTCTTCTAGATCTCTCTGTGCTGTCTCTTTACATTCATACTCAGTCTGCAATGCCCTATGTCTCTCTATTCTATACCTTCTCCTTAAGCTCCTTTCAGTCTGCAGTGTCTCAGGGGCATGAACTCAATTGTTGTTCTTCTGTATTATTCAAACTTTCCACTCACTATTTTTTTCCAAACTCAAACCAACATTAAATTTTCATATTACCATGTCCTATTCACAGATGACTGTTATCATTGACCATTAATTTATTTTTTTACATTTGTTTACAGGGAAAGTCTGACTGGATATTTATTTATTTATTTATGATTTATTTAGTATTTATAAATAATATGTAAATAAATAAATAAATACACAGTCTGACTTTTTATTTTATTTATTTGTTTACAGGGGAAAGTTTGACTGGGTTTTCAATGGAGGCCCAGGGAGAAATGCTCCACAGAGCAAAAAGTGGATGCAGGAAAGTTTGTCGACAAGATATTAAAAATTCTATAATGATACATGATGTGGTTTACATATCACAATATTTGAAGCTCCAAATAGTAAAAAATGCATGCAACAAAAAGTTTGTTGACAGATAATAACAATTCTATAATGACACAAGACATGGATTACACATGAAGATATGAGGTTCTAGTACAATGGCTAGTACTGAGGTCAAGTTGACAATAGGTTTTACTATTATGAGTGTATTTACAGATAGCTAAGATGAATATAGGATTCAGAGTGTATTTACAGATACCTAAGAAGAGCATGGAGTTCAGAGAACATATTCCATGGAAAGCTTTAGTAGCTGATATTTCTGTAGACAAGGCTTAATGAATGAAGGGAGAGAAGCGGTCGATCATAGTTAGCCTGGAGTGTTACATGAACAGAGCCATGTGTCAAAAAATGATTTTAACTAGTTTTTTGAATTGTTTGGTTGATGGTGGTTCTAAAGGTGTGAGGTAGCAAATTCCAGGCCTTAGTTTTATGGAAGGAGTACAGAGAGTCTCCAGTAGTGTTTGCCATTTTTATAACTTAATGCTTTATTTGTAGAATGAAGTGAATGTTGGTTGGAGTATAGATCAAGTATATAAAGGAGAGTGGGAGTTTTCTCAGGCTGATAGAATAGTTTCTGGGTCATGGTGAGTTGGTTGTAAGCAAGGTGTTGCGATAATTTTAGCCAGGAGAGTTTTCTAAGATTAAGACAGAGATGTGTTCTGTATGGAGATCCTGTAGCAAATTTTGCTATTTTGTTATAGTATGATTCTATTTTCTCTACGTCAGACTGTTTTAGGTTTGTGAAAATTGGTGAGGCGTAAAGGAGAGTTGACAGTAGACAGGTCCTTGCAATAGCTTTTCTAGAACTGTATTTTAGGAGATTTCTATTTCTGTGTAGGGTTCTCATTTTTTGTGAACTTTTTAATCATAATGCATAAAATAAATACATAAAAAATTTACAGTATATGTGATAATGTTCATGTTTACTATTGCATGCATAGCTTATAATGTGATTAACTACTGTATGTGAAGCTTTTCTCCCGGCCTCCACTGAAAACAGGTTCTGTAGACCCAGTCAGACTATCCCGGTAAACAAATGCCAAATAAATAAATCACAGAACCTTGTATATTTTCATTGAGTTCATGAACCACATCTTCTTTTATCATGTCCACCAGAATCATACCTTGTATTATACGTTCTCAAACATATGTTTTATGTTCCTAGCCCTTTTGTACAGAAAATTAGGCTTAACACAATTTCATTTACTATCCTGGAAAAATAACTAAAATACACCAGTTGTTAGTGAAATATTTTCATATGTCATTAATACTTGAAAGTATTGAATTATCATTGCCCTATTAAAAGTGGCATTATATGGCACTTTTCTTACAGCACCCTGCCTTCCAAGCAAAGGTTTATGAACACCCTCTTTCCTTTTGCTAACAATTTCCAATAAAATCAGTTCAACAAAATACAGAGGGTAACCTATGTCAAGAAGCATTCTTTTTATAACTTCAAGTTCATTCAGAAAATCTAGATTGTCAGAAATCATCCTGGTCATGTGAGCGCATTGTACTTTTAACAAACTTTTCGTCTGAAAGTCAGGGTGGCTGCTGTCATATTTTTAAACAATTCACTATATTTTGTCCTAGGTTTTTGAATGAATTTAAAGTTATAAAATCCATTCCCCAGAGTCTTCATGCTTCTTATTCTTTTTTGAAGCTGGGAGGTGTTTCAATGTGCCTTGATCTCCCCCATTCTCTGCTTTCAAACATTTTCATACCTGTGCAGTTTACAGCCATACCACCATATTTGCTAATCTTCCTTTCTGTGGCTTAGATTCTTGAGATCGTATTCAGTTAATGAGTGCCCTAAGAGTCATAATTGATGATTCTTGATCTCTAGCTGCAGTTGCAGTTCTACCCATGGTACTCAGTTGCTTCACCACTCCCATTTTAAGACACACTCAGCCGGTTGTATCAGTTTAAATTTTTCTTTGACTTTTTTAATGAATTGTGCAGCACAGCAATGCTCAGTTCTGACTCCCTTTTTTTTAAATTATCTCTTTAATTTTTTTTTCACATATGATTTTTTGATAGAGTTAGTCTCACTAGGCCTATGGCCTCTGTTTAGGGGAGTATTAATTAGTTACCAAGTAGTTTGTGTAATTGTGATTATAAAGTCCTGAGCAATCTAGCATAGAACAGAAAGAAAATAATAAAAAAATATAGTGAGAGAAGGAGTGTTTGTTATACAGAGTAGGCAGCTTAAGGAAATATGGAAGTGGTGGCTGGGATACGTAGGGACAGTTGTAACATACAAGGAGGAAACAGAGCATATTTCAACATTAGCCATAGATAGACATGGAATAATATTGAAGCATAGAACATGGAGATAGTACATTTCTTAAATCAGTTTATGAAGGAGGAACACATGTGACAGTACTAGTAAATGGATAGTTAGTTGGAATATCAGGTAAGAAAAGGTGTTAAGCAAACATGTCCAACAAATGGTTTGATATTTGTGTTAATTATGAACATTATTGTACAAAAGTAAAAGAAGCTGAATGGGAAATAGAAAATAGTGTAGGCATGCCACTAATGATTTCATAAATGAATGACTGGTGTTGATAGTAAAAACTGCTCAGAAACAGCTCCTCATGGTCCTGCAGAGTGGTCCTAGCAGCAGAGAACGGAGAGAAGTGACTACTTTCCTGATTTAAGTATTTTATGCTGTTTTTTTCCTAAAATACCTTCTCTTGCTTACTTTGAACAAGCTTAAACAGTTTTTTAGCTGTTTGTTGCATTATATATTATATGCACTTAAAGTTATATTTAGTCAAAAATTGGTCGAAAGTTGTTTGTTTGTTAAATTTAACAGTTGAGGCTGCCCACTAAAGTGTGCTAGCCTGTGTAACTGATTTATTACTGTTTCCTGCATTTCTGTGTGCTTTCTATCTCAAAAAAAAAAAAAAATATCCTTGTTTTCCCGCCTCTCCTCGACTAGTTTAGACCAGTATACAGGCTTTGCTGTATTCTGGGGTGTGGTGTAGTTCCTGTGTTGTCCATTGCCTTACTTGGATAGAAGGAAGTTTCTTTGCTCACCAGTGGGAGTGGGGAGCCTTGAGCCGCCTATCTGTCCCTGAAGGAGTGAACTCAGCACAAGAGCTTGTAGTAATTGGTTGTTTTGGGCCATTTCTAGCTCTTTTGAAGTTCCCTGTTTAAAATCCGCCTCTGAACGTTTTTTTCTGGCTATACTACTCAGAAAAAGCTCCTCGTGGTCCTGCAGAGTGGTCCTAGCAGCAGAGAACTGAGAAAAGTGACTACTTTCCTGATTTAAGTATTTTTTGCTGTTTTTTACCTAAAATACCTTCTGTTAAACTGTTTTTTTAGCTGTTTGTTGCATTATATATTATCTGCACTTAAAGTTACATTTAGTCAAAAATTGGTCGAAAGTTGTTTGTTTGTTTGTTAAATTTAACTGTTGAGGCTGCCCACTAAAGTCTGCTAGCCTGTGTAACTGATTTATTACTGTTTCCTGCATTTCTGTGTGCTTTCTATCTCAAAAAAAAAATATCCTTGTTTTCCCGCCTCTCCTCGACTAGTTTAGACCAGTATACAGGCTTTGCTGTATTCTTGGGTGTGGTGTAGTTCCTGTGTTGTCCATTGCCTTACTTGGATAGAAGGAAGTTTCTTTGCTCACCAGTGGGAGTGGGAGCCTTGAGCAGCCTATCTGTCCCTGAAGGAGTGACCTCAGCACAAGAGCTTGTAGTAATTGGTTGTTTTGGACCATTTCTAGCTCTTTTGAAGTTCCCTGTTTAAAATCCAACTCTGAGCATTTTTTTCTGGCTATACTACTCAGAAACAGATCCTCGTGGACCTGCAGAGTGGTCCTAGCAGCAGAGAACTGAGAAAAGTGACTACTTTTCTGATTTAAGTATTTTTTGCTGTTTTTTACCTAAAATACCTTCTCTTGCTTACTTTGAACAAACTTAAAATGTTTTTTTAGCTGTCTGTTACATTATATATTATCTGCACTTAAAGTTACATTCAGTCAAAAATTGGTCGAAAGTTGTTTGTTTGTTAAATTTAACTGTTGAGGCTGCCCACTAAAGTGTGCTAGCCTGTATAACTGATTTATTACTGTTTCCTGCATTTCTGTGTGCTTTCTATCTCAAAAACAAAAAAAAAAAAAAAATATCCTTGTTTTCCCGCCTCTCCTCGACTAGTTTAGACCAGTATACAGGCTTTGCTGTATTCTGGGCTGTGGTGTAGTTCCTGTGTTGTCCATTGCCTTACTTGGATAGAAGGAAGATTCTTTGCTCACCAGTGGGAGTGGGGAGCCTTGAGCAGCCTATCTGTCCCTGAAGGAGTGACAAGAGCTTGTAGAAATTGGTTGTTTTGGACCATTTCTAGCTCTTTTGAAGTTCGCTGTTTAAAATCCGCCTCTGAGCGTTTTTTTCTGGCTATACTACTCAGAAACAGCTCCTCGTGGTCCTGCAGAGTGGTCCTAGCAGCAGAGAATTGAGAAAAGCGACTACTTTCCTGATTTAAGTATTTATTGCCATTTTTTACCTAAAATACCTTCTCTTGCATACTTTGAACAAGCTTAAACTGTTTTTTAGCTGTTTGTTGCATTATATATTATCTGCACTTAAAGTTACATTTAGTCGAAAATTGGTCGAAAGTTGTTTGTTTGTAAATTTAACTGTTGAGGCTGCCCAATAAAGTGTGCTAGCCTGTGTAACTATTTATTACTATTTCCTGCATTTCTGTGTGCTTTCTATCTCAAAAACAAAAAAAAAAAAATATCCTTGTTTTCCCGCCTCTCCTCAACTAGTTTAGACCAGTATACAGTTGCTGTATTCTGGGCTGTGGTGTAGTTCCTGTGTTGTCCATTGCCTTACTTGGATAGAAGGAAGTTTCTTTGCTCACCAGTGGGAGTGGGGAGCCTTGAGCCGCCTATCTGTCCCTGAAGGAGTGAACTCAGCACAAGAGCTTGTAGTAATTGGTTGTTTTGGACCATTTCTAGCTCTTTTGAAGTTCCCTGTTTAAAATCCGCCTCTGAATGTTTTTTTCTGGCTATACTACTCAGAAAAAGCTCCTCGTGGTCCTGCAGAGTGGTCCTAGCAGCAGAGAACTGAGAAAAGTGACTACTTTCCTGATTTAAGTATTTTTTTGCTGTTTTTTACCTAAAATACCTTCTGTTAAACTGTTTTTTTAGCTGTTTGTTGCATTATATATTATCTGCACTTAAAGTTACATTTAGTCAAAAATTGGTCGAAAGTTGTTTGTTTGTTTGTTAAATTTAACTGTTGAGGCTGCCCACTAAAGTCTGCTAGCCTGTGTAACTGATTTATTACTGTTTCCTGCATTTCTGTGTGCTTTCTATCTCAAAAAAAAAAATATCCTTGTTTTCCCGCCTCTCCTCGACTAGTTTAGACCAGTATACAGGCTTTGCTGTATTCTGGGGTGTGGTGTAGTTCCTGTGTTGTCCATTGCCTTACTTGGATAGAAGGAAGTTTCTTTGCTCACCAGTGGGAGTGGGAGCCTTGAGCAGCCTATCTGTCCCTGAAGGAGTGACCTCAGCACAAGAGCTTGTAGTAATTGGTTGTTTTGGACCATTTCTAGCTCTTTTGAAGTTCCTTGTTTAAAATCCACCTCTGAGCATTTTTTTCTGGCTATACTACTCAGAAACAGATCCTCGTGGACCTGCAGAGTGGTCCTAGCAGCAGAGAACTGAGAAAAGTGACTACTTTTCTGATTTAAGTATTTTTTGCTGTTTTTTACCTAAAATACCTTCTCTTGCTTACTTTGAACAAACTTAAAATGTTTTTTTAGCTGTCTGTTACATTATATATTATCTGCACTTAAAGTTACATTCAGTCAAAAATTGGTCGAAAGTTGTTTGTTTGTTAAATTTAACTGTTGAGGCTGCCCACTAAAGTGTGCTAGCCTGTATAACTGATTTATTACTGTTTCCTGCATTTCTGTGTGCTTTCTATCTCAAAAACAAAAAAAAAACAAAAAAATCCTTGTTTTCCCGCCTCTCCTCGACTAGTTTAGACCAGTATACAGGCTTTGCTATATTCTGGGCTGTGGTGTAGTTCCTGTGTTGTCCATTGCCTTACTTGGATAGAAGGAAGATTCTTTGCTCACCAGTGGGAGTGGGGAGCCTTGAGCAGCCTATCTGTCCCTGGAGGAGTGACCTCAGCACAAGAGCTTGTAGTAATTGGTTGTTTTGGACCATTTCTAGCTCTTTTGAAGTTCCCTGTTTAAAATCCGCCTCTGAGCATTTTTTTCTGGCTATACTACTCAGAAACAGCTCCTCGTGGTCCTGCAGAGTGGTCCTAGCAGCAGAGAACTGAGAAAAGTGACTACTTTCCTGATTTAAGTATTTTTGCTGTTTTTTTACCTAAAATACCTTCTCTTGCTTACTTTGAACAAGCTTAAACTGTTTTTTAGCTGTTTGTTGCATTATATATTATCTGCACTTAAAGTTACATTTAGTTGAAAATTGGTCGAAAGTTGTTTGTTTGTTAAATTTAACTGTTGAGGCTGCCCACTAAAGTGTGCTAGCCTGTGTAACTGATTTATTACTGTTTCCTGCATTTCTGTGTGCTTTCTATCTCAAAAACAAAAAAAAAAAAAAATATCCTTGTTTTCCCGCCTCTCCTCGACTAGTTTAGACCAGTATACAGGCTTTGCTGTATTCTGGGCTGTGGTGTAGTTCCTGTGTTGTCCATTGCCTTACTTGGATAGAAGGAAGTTTCTTTGCTCACCAGTGGGAGTGGGGAGCCTTGAGCAGCCTATCTGTCCCTGAAGGAGTGACCTCAGCACAAGAGCTTGTAGTAATTGGTTGTTTTGGACCATTTCTAGCTCTTTTGAAGTTCCCTGTTTAAAATCCGCCTCTGAGAATTTTTTTCTGGCTATACTACTCAGAAACAGCTCCTCGTGGTCCTGCAGAGTGGTCCTAGCAGCAGAGAACTGAGAAAAGTGACTACTTTCCTGATTTAAGTATTTTTTGCTGTTTTTTACCTAAAATACCTTCTCTTGCTTACTTTGAACAAGCTTAAACTGTTTTTTAGCTGTTTGTTGCATTATATATTATCTGCACTTAAAGTTACATTTAGTCAAAAATTGGTCGAAAGTTGTTTGTTTGTTTGTTAAATTTAACTGTTGAGGCTGCCCACTAAAGTGTGCTAGCCTGTGTAACTGATTTATTACTGTTTCCTGCATTTCTGTGTGCTTTCTATCTCAAAAACAAAAAAAAAAAAATATCCTTGTTTTCCCGCCTCTCCTCGACTAGTTTAGACCAGTATACAGGCTTTGCTGTATTCTGGGCTGTGGTGTAGTTCCTGTGTTGTCCATTGCCTTACTTGGATAGAAGGAAGTTTCTTTGCTCACCAGTGGGAGTGGGAGCCTTGAGCAGCCTATCTGTCCCTGAAGGAGTGACCTCAGCACAAGAGCTTGTAGTAATTGGTTGTTTTGGACCATTTCTAGCTCTTTTGAAGTTCCCTGTTTAAAATCCACCTCTGAGCATTTTTTTCTGGCTATACTACTCAGAAACAGCTCCTCGTGGTCCTGCAGAGTGGTCCTAGCAGCAGAGAACTGAGAAAAGTGACTACTTTCCTGATTTAAGTATTTTTTGCTGTTTTTTACCTAAAATACCTTCTTTTGCTTACTTTGAACAAGCTTAAACTGTTTTTTTAGCTGTTTGTTGCATTATATATTATCTGCACTTAAAGTTACATTCAGTCGAAAATTGGTCGAAAGTTGTTTGTTTGTTTGTTAAATTTAACTGTTGAGGCTGCCCACTAAAGTGTGCTAGCCTGTGTAACTGATTTATTACTGTTTCCTGCATTTCTGTGTGCTTTCTATCTCAAAAACAAAAAAACAAAAAAATCCTTGTTTTCCCGCCTCTCCTCGACTAGTTTAGACCAGTATACAGGCTTTGCTGTATTCTGGGCTGTGGTGTAGTTCCTGTGTTGTCCATTGCCTTACTTGGATAGAAGGAAGTTTCTTTGCTCACCAGTGGGAGTGGGGAGCCTTGATCAGCCTATCTGTCCCTGAAGGAGTGACCTCAGCACAAGAGCTTGTAGTAATTAGTTGTTTTGGACCATTTCTAGCTCTTTTTAAGTTCCCTGTTTAAAATCCGCCTCTGAGCATTTTTTTTCTGGCTATACTACTCAGAAACAGCTCCTCATGGTCCTGCAGAGTGGTGCTAGCAGCAGAGAACTGAGAAAAGCAACTACTTTCCTAATTTAAGTATTTTTGCTGTTGTTTTACCTAAAATACCTTCTTTTGCTTACTTTGAACAAGCTTAAACTGTTTTTTTAGCTGTTTGTTGCATTATATATTATCTGCACTTAAAGTTACATTTAGTCGAAAATTGGTCGAAAGTTGTTTGTTTGTTTGTTAAATTTAACTGTTGAGGCTGGCCACTAAAGTGGGGTAGCCTGTGTAACTGATTTATTACTGTTTCCTGCATTTCTGTGTGCTTTCTATCTCAAAAACAAAAAAAAAAACAAAAAAAAATCCTTGTTTTCCCACCTCTCCTCGACTAGTTTAGACCAGTATACAGGCTTTGCTGTATTCTGGGCTGTGGTGTAGTTCCTGTGTTGCCATTGCCTTACTTGGATTGAAGGAAGTTTCTTTGCTCACCAGTGGGAGTGGGGAGCCTTGAGCAGCCTATCTGTCCCTGAAGGAGTGACCTCAGCACAAGAGCTTGTAGTAACCAGTTGTTTTGGACCATTTCTAGCTCTTTTGAAGTTCCCTGTTTAAAATCCACCTCTGAGTGTTTTTTCTGACTATACTACTCAGAAACAGCTCCTCGTGGTCCTGCAGAGTGGTCCTAGCAGCAGAGATCTGAGAAAAGCGACTACTTTCCTGATTTACATATTGTCTTCTGTTTTTTACCTAAAATGCCTTCTCTTGCTTACTTTGAACAAGCTTAAACTGATTTTTTAGCTGTTTGTTGCATTATATATTATCTGCACTTAAAGTTACATTTAGTTGAAAATTGGTCGAAAGTTGTTTGTTTGTTAAATTTAACTGTTGAGGCTGCCCACTAAAGTGTCCTAGCCAGTGTAACTGATTTATTACTGTTTCCTGCATTTCTGTGTGCTTTCTATCTCAAAAACAAAAAAAAAAAAAATATCCTTGTTTTCCCGCCTCTCCTCGACTAGTTTAGACCAGTATACAGGCTTTGCTGTATTCTGGGCTGTGGTGTAGTTCCTGTGTTGCCCATTGCCTTACTTGGATAGAAGGAAGTTTCTTTGCTCACCAGTGGGAGTGGGGAGCCTTGAGCAGCCTATCTGTCCCTGAAGGAGTGACCTCAGCACAAGAACTTGTAGTAATTGGTTGTTTTGGACCATTTCTAGCTCTTTTGACGTTCCCTGTTTAAAATCCACATTTGTGCAGCTTTGCGCAATTGTGCACATAGCGCAGTGCCAGTTAAACAATGTTAAACTTTTTCTGGCTCCGCCAAGTCTGCTCTTCATATTTTCACTTAAGAAAGCTCTACTCTTATAATAATCAGTCTACTTGCTTTATTATAAGCCTAACACTTGTTCTCAAAACCTCTCTTCTAAGTAAGCACTCTCTAACTAAAGTAAGCACTACATCCACCTACAACCCCTCTGAGTACTCACTTCCCTTAAAGGCACAGCACTCCCTTATAATATTCTAGCATGTCGAGTGGTAGATTACTAGCATCCTCTCCGGTTCAGCTGGTTAATCTGGGAATCTTGAGACAATGCTACAATTGTCTCATGTACACAGACAACCCTCTTCTCCTCCCAACAAACACAAATACATGTGAGAGATGCAACTATATAGCCAAACTGGAGGCTGAACTCTCTCAACTCAGGACAGGAGGAGAAGGTAACCACACACACACAGCAAACCCAGTCTCACATAGACCTACCACAACTGCAAACAAAACACATAACAACACAAAGACATACTCGGAGGCTCTAACAAAAAACTTACCAAAACAACAGAGGCTCCCAAAGCAGACACCCAAAAATCCACCACCTCAAAACATAACACATGCAACACATACTCCAATAAATCAGTTTGTCAAACAATCACAACCCTTAAGGCCAAACTCCATGCCTGATACACTAGTAATAGGTGACTCTATAGTCAGACACACTGACATTTAGCTTACCAGGCTGAACAAGGAGAGGGTAACGGTGTGGTGCCTATCGGGAGCTAGGATCCGCCACATAACACACGCACTCAGGTCACTCCAAAGCAAGTACAAATTTGACTTTGTCATTGTCCATGCCGGCGTGAATGACCTGAGACGTACCTCCCTGGACTACATGAAAAGAGACATAGAGGAGCTCTCTGATTATGTAGCCCAGGCTGGTATGATCCTGACCCTGAGCAGCATCTTGCCGTCACCAAGAATGATGTCACAATACAAAGACAAGATGATCAGCTTTAATAATTGGCTCAATTACTGGTGTCATTCTAGGGGGATCCAGTGTCTGTCTGCTTGGGATGACATGTTGGACAAGCCATGCTGCTTCACAAAGGATGGCTTGCATCTGTCACCACTGGGCTTCTGGATATTGGCTAAGGCTCTTGCCACCCCCATAGTGCCTTTTTTAGACAAGGCTCAAAAGACAAACCCACCTCCTTAGAAAACAAAAATGGAAAAAAATTAAGGGTAATGCTGCTCAATGCCAGAAGTCTAAATCTCAAAATGCAGGCTCTCAAAGCACTCCTCAGTATGGAGAACATCGATGTCTGTGCAGTAACTGAAACCTGGTTCAAGGCTCCTGAGAGCACCCCAGTGCTACCAGGCTATACCTCGTATCATGCTTTTCGGGCCCAAAACTCGGGCCAAACCAAAAAGGGAGGGGGAGTGTCCATATTCATCAAGGACACCCACACCTCCAGGTTAGTGGCAACACATGAAGCATCAGAGACCATCCAGGTGCAACTAACCATAGGCAAAACTGCTATACAACTGGTAGCATGTTACAGACCACCCTCCCAGTCTCAGGAACCCCATTTAGCCTTCCTGAAGACATTGGAGGATATGAATGTCTCACCAAACACCATCATATTGGGAGACTTCAACTACCCTAACATAGACTGGGTGCATTATTCTAGCCCAAGCACCCTAGCCCAAAGGTTCCTGGAATTCATAAATTCAAATGCAATGGAACAGCTAGTCACCTCTCCCACAAGGGGAGATAATATACTAGACCTGATCATCACAAACATGGGGACAAAGTGCACCACACCGGAAGTATACCCCTCACTAGTGAGATATGACCCCAAACTAATCACCCTGGATAAACATATCCCACCTCCACCCCCAACACAAAAGACTACAGTGAAAAACTTCTCAAAAGCTGACTTTACACTTCTTAAAACTGAGATGGTATCCTTTAAGCCCACTGGGCCAGTGGAAACCACATCCCACAATGCTGAATCCTTCACAAATGCTTTCTACGGACATCTCCAAGAATGCATGGATCATGCACTCCCAAATAAAACCAAGACCCTCTCCAGCAAGGGCAGGCGTCCTGTCTGGTGGACCCCAGCTATAAACAAATTGTATAACAAAAGAAGGAAGCTACTGCACGACAGAGCAAAATCCCATAAAGAGAAGGCATCTCTGATCAGCACTAGTAGAAAGCTACGTTCTCTCATAAAAACATCCAAGGCCAACTTTGAGAGAAAAATCGCTATGGACACTAAAGATAACCACAAGGCCTTCTTCTGCTATGTTAGAAACCTGGGCGGAAACCCTCAGATATGCTCAGAGTTTTTTCACAATGACAAAAAATACGCTGAACCCACAGATATTGCCAACATTCTGGCAGACAGGTTCAGTGCAAATTTTTCCCCTTCCTCACCCCCAAAAGAAGAAATACTTATCCCAGCTGAATGTAACCTCCCTGTCATCTCAGATGTCCAGGTGAGAACCGCCCTCCTCAGCAAAGTAAAAACACAGCATCAATGGGACCTGACGGTATCCCGGGTTGCGTGCTACGTGAACTCCAAGAGGAGCTAAACCCGCACATAAAAATGCTATTTAACCTCAGCCTTACTACAGGATATGTACCTGAACACTGGCGTACAGCAACAGTAGTCCCACTCCACAAAGGAGGCACCTCTACAGACCCTGGTAACTACCGCCCCATAAGCTTAACCAGCCTGGTCTGCAAAGCTATGGAAAGAATCATTATGGAACTCATAAACAGAGACATTGGGGACTTACAGACACTTGATCCCACCCAGTTCGGCTTTGTAAAGGGCAGATCCTGCCTTTTGAACCTGGTTGACTTTTTCGAAATAGTCACTAGAGCCATTGACGAGGGCAAAGCAGTCCATACAGCCTACCTGGACTTGGCTAAAGCTTTCAACACAATACCCCACTCAGGCATCATAGACAAGCTCAACAGCTTAAATGTAAATCCATATGTCACAAGATGGGTTGCAAACTGGCTAAAGGATAGAACCCATAAAGTCAAAATCGCTGGAGCCATGTCAGACTCAAAGCCAGTCACAAGTGGTGTCCCACAGGGTCCTGGGACCCCTCTTGTTCGGCATTTATTTCTCAGATGTGAAAGCAAACATGTGAGGGTTGTGGCTGACAAAGTTTGCAGATGACTGCAAACTAGGCGCCATAGTCGATACACCAGCTGACACATACATCCTACAGAAAAGCCTCACTGAAATGGACAACTGGTGCCGGAGTCATGGCCTTAAACTAAATGCCAAAAAATGTATAGTCATCCCCTTTGGGAAAAACAAAGTACCCACAAATTATCACATAGACAGTAACCCACTGAGTATGGAAAAAGTAATCAGAGACCTGGGGACCGAAGTCGATAGTGACCTCTCATTTGACACCCACATTGCCAAAGTGGTTAGAAAGACTTCCTACCTTGCCCACCTTATCATGAAGGGATTCACATCCAGATCAAAGGAGGTCATTGTACCCCTATACTCCTCCCTTATCATGCCCATGATTGAGTACAATGCCCCATTTGGTATGTACCTCACCCGGCACTTGCAACAGCTAGAGAGACCCCAAAAGTACCTCACCAGGAGGATCAAGGGTCTCCAACATATGTCATAAGCTGCCAGACTAAAGAAACTCCAGCTCTATTCAGTAGCATACTGCCTACTCAGAGGTGATCTGTGCCTGACGTACAAGGCCATGTCCAATCAGGAATTGATGGACATGCTCCACCTCAAAAAATCCAAATCCATCAGAACCACAAGAGCTAAAGATTTAAACCTCAGCACAAATATGAATAGGACATGCTGGAGGGACAGATTCATAACTCAGAGGCTTCCCATACTCTGGAACAGAATACCAGTTCATGTTAGGCAGAGCCCCTCACTGACTCTCTTCAAGAGAAATCTTGACGAGTGGATGGAAGATTGTAGGTTTACCATGGGGGTCATCTCTGTGTCACTACTAGACAGAGGCACAGTAAACTAATTCTATTATGTAAGGGGGTCTTCACTGTGTCACTACTAGACAGAGGCACAGTATTCTAAATCTATTCTGTACACTTTTGTACCATTACATGGGGTGGCGAAAGCCACATCATTATGGCTAGGCTTATAAATGCCCCAGGGCAGATAGCCTAGTACTAAACTATGAAACTATGAAACTATGAAGAAATGAATCTGGATAAAAGAAGTCATTACTGAAGCAGATAAGCATTTTGATGTGGAGATTAAGATTAAATAAAAAGCAATGGATTAGTAAACATACTAAGGTTAGGTGGCATTTATTTTACACAAGCAGAAGGAAACATTTTCGGAGTTTCTTTTGGCTAAAGTGTTTCAGAAAGCAGTAGAAAACAATGGAAGAAAAAGGAAAATGTAATTCATTGAAAACATTAAGGTTTTAAAGCTACTAGTTAAAACATTAGTAAAGCATAAAGGGAAGAAGAAAAGAAATGTGATGCTGTAGTGTACAATAAACTACACAACAGTTTTCGAAAGTAAGGTAGAAAGGGAGCTGGGGGTTGTTAATGGCAGGGGATAAAGCCAAAAGATATTAAAAGACTTGAACAGATTCTAATAATATTATGTATGGATGACATGAAAAATATGTAAAGCATAGATGTGGAAAAGATGAATAAGGTGTATGATGGAATTGGTTTCTGTAAAAAGGAAGAAAACTGAAGAATTTCTGTAATATAAAATGGGATCCTTAAAAAGCAAGGAAGCAAATAAAGTTGTGACACATGGCAAAAGGGTGAGGGTTGTGGGGGAAGATATTAAATAAAGGAGAAGGATGGGAGTTACTGAAATGATTGCATGTGTGTGAGGTTGACAGCTGATTAGTTACAGCATATGGTCAACTATGCAGCTAATCAAGAGGTGTGCAAGACTGCACATTTCCTGGGCTTGGGACATTTGCCCTTACCTATGTTTATGTGACCGCAGAGTTAGTAGATATAATTAGCAAGGATTGCAGGGGGGCTTTCCCCTGAAAAAAAATATATTTTTTAAAAATGTTTAAAATCTAATAGTTTGCATGTGCCAAGGATGTTTCTAGGTGCATGTGTACTGGCTTGTCAACATTTTTCCAGGCAACAATTGATGTTTTTCTTGAAGTACACCCCCCCCCTGACACACACACACACACACACACACACACACACACACACACACACACACACACACACATACAGTGGATATAAAAGATTACACACCCCTGTTAAAATGCCAGGTTTTTGTGATATAAAAAATGAGACCACAATAAATCATTTCAAAACTTTTCCCATCTTTAATTTGACCTATATCCTATACAATTCAATTGAAAAATAAACAAATCTATTAGGGGAAAAATATAAAAAAAATAAAAAAAAATGTACAATATGGTGGATGCATAAGTGTGCACACCCTTAAAATAATACTTTGTTGTGTGTGAACACCCTAAAACTAATACTTTGTTTAAACACCTTTTGATTTAATTACAGCATTCAGTCTTCTTGGGTAGGAGTCTATCAGCACAGCACATCTTGATTTGGCAATATTTGCCCACTCTTCCTTGCAAAAGTGCTCCAAATCTGTCAGATTGTGAGAGCATCTCTTGTGCACAGCCCTCTTCAGGTGACCTTACAGGTTTTCTATTGGATTTAGGTCTGGGCCACTCCAAAACCTTAATTTTCTTCTGGTGAAACCATTCTTTTGTTGATTTGTATGCATGCTTTGGGTCAATGTCATGTTGAAAGGTGAAATTCCTCTTCGTCTTCATCTTTCTAGCAGACACCTGAAGGTTTTGGGCCAAAAGTGACTGGTATTTGGAACTGTTCATAATTCCCTCTACCTTGACTAAAGCCCCAGTCCAGCTGAAAAAAAGCAACCCCAAAGCATGATACTGCCACCACCATGCTTCACCGTGAGGATGGTGTTCTTTTGGTGATGCAAAGTGTTATTTTTACGCCAAACGTACCTTTTGGAATTGTAGCCAGAAAGTTCAACCTTGGTCTTATCAGACCATAACACATTTTTCCACATGCTTTTGGGAGACCTGATGTATTGTTTTGCAAATTTTAGCTGAGCTTGGATGTTTTTCTGTGTAAGAAAAGACTTCCATTTTGCAAACCTACCCTATAGTCCAGACATGTAGAGAATACGGGAGATTGTTTTCACATGTAGTACACAACCAGTACTTGCCAGAAATTCCTGCAGCTCCTTCAGTGTTGCTGTAGGTCTCTTGGTAGACTCCCTGACCAGTTTTTGTCTTGTCTTTTCATCAATTTTGGAGGGAAGTCCAGTTCTTTGCAATGTCACTGTTGTCCCATATTTTCTCCACTTTTTGATGACTGCCTTCATTGTGTTTCATGGTATATCCAATGTTGTGGAAATTTTTTGTACCCTTCTCCTGAATGATACTTTTCAACAATGAGATCCCTTTGATGCTTTGTAAGGTCTCTGTGAACCATGGTTTTTGCTGTAGCAGGCAGCTGAGTAAATGTCAGGAAAATCCTACTAGGACAGCTGAACTTTATTTGGGGTTAATCAGAGTCTCTTTATTTGATGGCAGTTGTGTACCCAAGATGAATGAATGCTGTAATTAACTCAAAAGGTGCTTCAACAGAGTATTGGTTTAAGAGTGTGCACACACAACAAAGTATTAGTTTAAGGGTGTGCACACTTATGCAACCATCATATTGTACTTTTTTATTTTTTATATGTTTCCTCTAACAGATTTGTTTGTTTTTAAATTGAATTGTACAGGTTAAAGGTCACACTAAAGGTGGGAAAAGTTTTGAAATTATTTATTGTGGTCTCATTTTTTATATCACAAAAACCTGGCATTTTAACAGGGGTGTGCAAACTTTTTATATCCGACGTACTGAAATATTGAAATTCAGTACATCAAGACCGAATAGTGGAAAGTGCAGTTACCCAAAACTACACTATGTCAAGTCCACAAATGTCAAATCCACTGCTATCGTGGTGTCACGTTTGTGACATGTGGTGCGGTTTATGGATTTATCTGGGGTTTCAGGTAAGTGTTGTGTGTTTGAGGATATTGGGTGGGGATTTTAGTGTGTGTGTGCAGTGGTGTTTTTGTGTGTTTGTGTGTTTAGTGTGACATCGGAGCTAGTATATATATGAGTAGGGGGGTGTGGGGGCACAGCCCCCCACGTGGGGGGTGCAGGGTGGCTTGCCCCCATGCTTATAGGTAGGTTAGGTGTGTTTGTATGTGTTGTTATGTTTGTTGAGTTAGGTAGGTGTATGTGTGTGTGATTATGTCCTGGTTTGTGTGTGTGTCTGAATGGTCGCGGTTGTGGTGTTCGTGATTATGGGTTTTCATATATGTGGGTTTTTGCCTATTCAGTCTCGAAATACTGAAATTCGACATTTCATTATTTCAAGATTGCATAGTGAATCTATATATATATATATATATATATATATATATATATATATATATATATATATATATATATATAAAAGTTCTCCACACAGAACCTAACTTGCAAAAGGAAAACAAAGGTTTTCCTTTCATGATCAGCAAACTAAAAAAAAAAACCCTAACAATAACTATCACTGACTTAGTTTGCCTGGATAGTGATATTATTAGGGAAAGGATTTTTTGTAAGGTAATGTGTCAGGCTGGGGTTAGGGGCAGTGCCAAGGTTAGAGTTAGCATGCAAGTAAGGTGGAAAGGGGGCAAAAAGAGATGAGATGAAACTGAGGGCCCTCTTTTCAAAATACAGAAGAGATGTTAGTAACAAAAATACTACTGGATCCATTAAAAAAAGAAACATTCAATAAAAACGTATCATGCTAGCAGTTATGTTTTTCTAGTATTAAATAATATAACCAGATCTCTCATTGTGATGATGTATACCACCAACATTTACATTCAGAAGCAGTGCAGGCTCCCTGCTTATACAAGATGCCTGAATGATACATTCAGGCAGTAACAATTTATCTGATGATAAAAGTATAATTTTACTGTTTGCTAATACTACCAACATCCTTGAACCAAAATTTAGCACTACTTTCAGCAACCCATTACATGTAGTTACTTCATTAATTAAACAAGTGGGCACCATGTCAAACATAACCTGGCATCAAATAAGAAAGGCCTTACTTATGGTCAAAAACAACAGCTTTATTTACCCAATTGATATCCACAGTTAGTTTCTCACCAGTACCAAGCAAGCATTGCGGATCTCCTGCACCCTTTATATAACAAACATTTCTTCAAAGGCTTTGCTCCAGCACATGGCAACAAGCCACCATGATCTGTTGACTGTAAAAATAGCTTTTTATGATGCTAATAACAGACTGCATTAGCATGCAGATTGAAAATTCAAGTCTGTAGACATATAGGCAGCTTATAGTTACTTTAGGATGCTTTGCAGAGTGTGGTAGTTAACCTTCAGACATTCAATTTCCAGCACTTGCTTTGTCCTGTTCAAGGTTTCAGTAGAGATGTTACCTATCAACATGCTCTTTGAGAGTATGGTAAATAACTTGCATTGGATGTCATGTCCATCCAATACAGGATAAATACACATGACAGTATGGCAGAGAAGGTAAACCAGATTAGATGTCAGTCCATTACAGAGTACATGCTACATGCACATGAACCCATCAACATGCTTAGTGAGAATATGGCAGAGATGTTACACTTTATGAGATGTTAGTCCATTATCAAATAGATATATATACTCATTTACACACTACAAGCACATAAACTCATAAACATGCTCACTGAGAGTATGACAGAAAAAATAAACTGGATGAAATGCCAGTCTGTAACAGGACACATACACATTCTCATGTACACACCACATATGTTCATAGTTTCATAGCTATATACTAGGCAAACAACCACAAGGGCCTTTTGAAGCCTACCCATGAATCCCAAATATATCCAACAAGCTTCTGTGCCCTAGAAGTTATTTTTAGGGGTATGTGTGACATAGAACCTGCATGGTCAAACATTTAGAGTTTCCCTGTTTCTTACATATATATAGGACAAAGACCAGGGCCAAATTTCTGATTTCCTATCCACTGATCCAGGTTAGATTGAACAGGATCAGGGAGGAAATCTGCCTCAAATGGATGGAAACTATATTCCAAAGAAGGGGTATTCTGTGAGACACATACCTATCCCTCCTACATGCCCTATTTATGTTGCAAGCAAGGTTTAAGTCCCTGGATCAGGTAGTGTTTTGCAGGTAAGAAAGAGGTATATCATAGCAGGTTCCTGGAATGCCTTGTATGCCAGATATAGATCACCCCAACACTTCTGTAGGAGACAGAGTATAGGGATAGAGCTTTCAGGCAATCCACATAAAATATTCTGTTAACTCCTTTACTCTTTTTATGAGGAATGTCTGTGGATATTCCAGTTGTTACATGTTCATAGGTTCATAGGTTCATAGGTAGGTACTAGGCTATTGGCCCTAGGGCCTATACAACCCTAGCCAAAAAGGTATGCCTTTTGAGGTACATACTGAAGGGGGCAGTCAGTGATGGGTCTGTTGAGGGCTGAGTACAGTGAAATGATAACTTCCTTAGACCTAAATTTCCTTATTAAATTAGACATATGTTGGCCAAAAGCCAGGTAACTGTCAACATACATCTCCAAATCCCTGAATCCTGGGTTTACTCTTAGGAGTTTATCAATGGGGTATTTTCCTGGGGTAGCCGACTTCCCAGAGGGTATTATTATGCATTTCTTGGCAACGAGTTTTAAACTGCATCTATAGTACCTGTTATGTGTATGCATTATCCGTTCCTGGGTCATACTAGTGTCTTGGAGGGAATTCTGTAACTGCTGCTAGTTTGCAGTTATCTGCAAGCTTGGTCAGCCAGAGGTACTTGAAGTTTGCCTTGACTTCTGAGAAATTGATGCCAGGAAGGAGAAGACTCAGAACTGAGTTCTGAGGAACTCTGCTAGTGACTGGCCTCTCTATCAAGATGGAATCCCTTGTCCTAACTTCCTCAGTCCTATCAGAGAGCCAGCTGGCAATCCAGTGTGTAACATAGGAGTTTATGCCTAATACAGAGAGTTTGTTTGTAATTCCTGAGTATTGTGTCAAATGCCTTAGTAAGATCAAGATAGACAATGTCCACAGTTTTGCCGTCATCTATTGCCTTGTTGGCATTCTCGAAGAAGTCTACCAGATTCATTGTGTGACCCTCCAGTGACAAAACCAAATTGTGTTGGATCCAGTGTCTGCAGGTTTTCTTTGTCATTATTAATCATTTCCATGGCTTTCAATGGCTTTGCATATGAAACTAGACAGGCTATTGGCACTACAGTTTTCAGGATTCAAAGAAGACCCACCCTTATGCAGGGGGGTGTCTGTTGCAATTTTCTGTTTGTGTGGCATGAAACTTAACTGTGAACTGTGGTTAAGTAGTGCTTTCAGTGGCCCTGAAATACAAAATGTAGAACTGTCAGTGTTGGTCCCAAACCACAGTCTTAGAACTTACTTAGCAACCTGCAGACTAAAACACCTGAAATGTAGATATGGTGTTTGCAACATTAACATGTTAAATCCATCCCATAATTTCAAGAGGAAAATTCTGCAACAACTGGAAATTGCTGAAGTAGTTCTCTATAACATCCATTACATAATCTCTAACAAGCTTTTCTTTAGGGAAGAATATCCATACTGCACCCCTCTTTTGATCAACTTTGTATTCATCTCAGTAGACATCAATGGTCACCTTACCTAGAGCTTTCCTCACCTTCACTACGATTAGAAAACAAGCATAACCCTGAATTAGGTAAACACTTAAAAAAACTAAGTTGTCTGTGTAGAACATTTAATAATACAAGCCATGATATGAAGGCCAACTAGAGGAAACCATCCAGAGAAATGTCCCTCATCCAAACCTCTAAATATCATTCTATCACACAGAATACTTTCAACAATCTACTTAAGAGTATCATTTTAAAAAATAGTATGCTGAGGAGGATTTACTTAGGGTCATTCCACGAAACATATATATTTTCTGTTGTCAGTTCCATAACCTTGCATTTTTTTTCTGCATCAACTTCTATGGCATAAGGCACCATAGCATCTGGGGAGTGCAGCACCTTGGTGTGTGATAGCCGCACCATTCTTGGTGTCATTAGTGTGCAGATGAATCCTGCTATCCATTATTAGGTTGATATCTGACACAAATTTGGTAAATGGGTTTAATTTCAGCTGTGAGTATGGCTGGTCTCCAGTGTTTACTTGTAACAGCTATTAATTGTTCTTCCCATGCCCCGCTGCATCCGGTCACACAGTCATATTCTTATCCAGATCACAAGTTGGGATTTCAAAATGTATGCTTTAGCTTCCCTGCAAACGTCCTATGAGATGTGATGCCCTAGGCTTAGCGGATCCCCAGATACACAACTTCAACACAGTTCTCATTTATCCATCTCTGCAATAACCCAGCTATAAAGTTATGCTATAAAGCGCCATTACATCTGCTGCATGAAGTCTGGATGTTAACCATGAGTAAAAGATTTACCACTAGTAGCTTGCCTAATAGAATCTTTTCCATTGACATCGCTAGAAAATAAGTGAGTAAACCTACCTATTACATAGCTATAATGTGTGTAAGGCACCATGATAATATGGATCCAGTTCCATGGCACAAAGCTGTTTCTGAGATGAGTTGATACATTTCTGCATGGGATTCATTAATCATTATGTACCTTTAGAGCTTACTGCATGTCTACTGCCACTCACATCATTATGTACTTTTACAGCTTACTGCTTCTCTACTGCTATCCCAGCATTATGTACTTTTACAGCTTACTGCATCTCTGCTGCCACCTAAAACATTATGTTCTTTTAGAGCTTACTGTATCTCTATTGCCACCCCGGAAGGCATCTCCTTCATGCCCTGCTTATCATGTCTATAGCAAACCTCTTCGGTTGTTTCTCCATGTCTTTCCCAGTCAGTCTTCCTCTTGTCCTGCTAGCCATGTCCATTTACCCACCCATGCTGACACTCTGCCTTCTTATTTCTGTGAAGTACAGAGGTTAAGCATTTTTCATTAATGCCACATGATCAGGCACAGTTTAGCCTCCCTTCATCTCCCATCATATTTCCTATAGTTTGTTTTGTCTTGTGAGACATCCTTATAGGTCACATTCATATGTTGTCCCTCATGTCTCTTCCTTCCACTTTTCACTGATGATCTCTATGACCTCTGACATTAATCAGCCTAGATGCCTCCCTTCCAACAGTTCTGTCCTTCTTTTCCAAATAAAACATCTTGTTCTCTTCATCACATCTTCCACAGTTATGGCCTCCAGCTTTACATCTCCCTTGTCATTTACTGACACCTTTCTAATATTTATTAATCTATCTCCAAATACAATGAAGTCTGATCTCCTGCAATCCCATGTTTCTGTTCTCATGTCATGTCACAGTATTAATGCAGAGATACTAAAATGCACAGTGACACAATTACTGTTGGCTAGTTGTTTTCTTACCACAAATGGTGGCATTTCTACCAATCCCTGCTAAATATAAATGAAAAGAGTAAATGTTACTTGTAACAGTAAGACTTCTTTCTCAGCACTGCTTATTAAGGGGCATATAATAGTACAAGTAACAAGGTCAGCTCAGACTGCCCACTCGTTCTCTTACTTGTTAAATGGTATTTCTACTACAAGTATTTTTCAATATATAACACATGCATGTTACACATAATGGGCTGTTATCTTTTACTTACTTCACTTATATGGCACATTTATATCGCACACAATGGGTTATCTTACACTTATATGGCACATTTATATCGCACACAATGGGTTATCTTACACTTATATGGCACATTTATATCGCACACAATGGGTTATCTTACACTTATATGACACATTTATACTACACACAATGAGTTATCTTACACTTATATGGCACATTTATACTACACACAATGGGTTATCTTACACTTATATGGCACATTTATACTACACACAATGGGTTATCTTACACTTATATGGCACATTTATACTACACACAATGGGTTATCTTACACTTATATGACACATTTATACTACACACAATGGGTTATCTTACACTTATATGGCACATTTATACTACACACAATGGGTTATCTTACACTTATATGGCACATTTATACTACACATAATGGGTTATCTTACACTTATATGGCACATTTATACTACACACAATGGGTTATCTTACACTTATATGGCACGTTTATATCGCACACAATGGGTTATCTTACACTTATATGGCACATTTATACTACACACAATGAGTTATCTTACACTTATATGGCACATTTATACTACACACAATGAGTTATCTTACACTTATATGGCACATTTATACCGCACACAATGGGTTATCTTACACTTATATGGCACATTTATACTACACACAATGAATTATCTTACACTTATATGGCACATTTATACTACACACAATGAGTTATCTTGCACTTATATGGCACATTTATACCGCACACAATGGGTTATGTTACACTTATATGGCACATTTATACTGTACACAATGAGTTATCTTACACTTATATGGCACATTTATACCGCACACAATGAGTTATCTTACACTTATATGGCACATTTATACCGCACACAATGGGTTATCTTACACTTATATGACACATTTATGCTACACACAATGGGTTATCTTACACTTACATGGCACATTTATACTACACACAATGGGTTATCTTACACTTATATGACACATTTATACTACACACAATGGGTTATCTTACACTTATATGGCACATTTATACTACACACAATGGGTTATCTTACACTTATATGGCACATTTATACTACACACAATGGGTTATCTTACACTTATATGGCACATTTATACTACACACAATGGGTTATATTACACTTATATGACACATTTATACTACACACAATGGGTTATCTTACACTTATATGGCACATTTATACCGCACACAATGGGTTATCTTACACTTATATGGCACATTTATACTACACACAATGGGTTATCTTACACTTATATGGCACATTTATACTACACACAATGGGTTATCTTACACTTATATGACACATTTATACTACACACAATGGGTTATCTTACACTTATATGACACATTTATACTACACACAATGGGTTATCTTACACTTATATGGCACATTTATACTACACACAATGAGTTATCTTACACTTATATGGCACATTTATACTACACACAATGGGTTATCTTACACTTATATGGCACATTTATACTACACATGATGGGTTATCTTACACTTATATGGCACATTCATACTACACACGATGGGTTATTTTACACTAATATGGCACATTTATACTACACACAATGGGTTATCTTACACTTATATGACACATTTATACTACACAAAATGGGTTATCTTACACTTATATGGCACACTTATTTTATGCGTAAAGGGCTGTTATCTAACATTGATAGGATGCACATATTACACATAATGGGCTGTTACAATGAGCACATAATGTCTATGTATGTGATTCCTTTTTTGTCTGTTCCATGATGAGCAAAGGCTAGGTTACTGTCTATGTGTGTCCCTAAGTCCCTGACTACTGGTCAATTCTAGTCAACTCTAAGGAGTGTGCTGTCAATATGATACTTACCAGTGGTGGGTTACTTCCCAAAAGATACTATTATGCATTTCTTGGCATTTGGTTTTAGTCCATGGCTCTGACACTAGTTTTTTGTCTATGAAAGTCCTTCCTGGAGAACATTTGTTTCAATGTGGGATTCAATGACAGTTCCTAATAATTTGCAATCATCTGCAAATTTAGTCAGTCAGAGACCACTAACATCAGCCTTGAAATCGGAGAAGTAAATATCAAAATGGACCAGTTAGAGGACCGATCCAGAGGGACTCCACTTGTGACTGGCCTCTTTGTAGAGGTGGACTCCCCAATTCCAACTTCCTGGGTCCTGTCTGTGATGCAGTTGGCTATCCATACGGGTTTGTACCTAACCTCTTGAGTTTGTCAATAATGTCTGAGTGGGGTATTGTGTTAAATGCCTTGGCCAGGTCAAGGTAGGCAGAGTGAACCATTTTGCCTTCATTCATTGCTTTGGTGAACTTTCCAATGAAGTCTGCCAGGTTAAGAAGGCATGACCTGCTCTTTACAAAACCAAACTGGGTTGGGTCCAGTGTCTGGAGCTGTAGCATATCACTACTGATCATTTCCATGATAGTTCTTGGCCTTAGAGAGAGCATTAAGGACCTGTTCCTTAGTGATATCAGGGGGAGTTATATTTGATGGTATTTCCTGAGGGAAGGTTGAGGGGAAGAGAGGGAAGTTGGAGCTGAATTTATTGGCCAGTAAGTTTTCTCAGTATAGGTGGCTCCATTTACACTGAGCTCTGCACACAATTGTGTATTGCCTTTGAGGTTGCAGACATAGATAAAGAATGCCTTGTGGTTATCCTTGGCCTGAGAGGCCATATTTACATCACATTTGACTTCAGTAGACTTTGTTTGTCCTCTGAGTTATTTGTTTAGTTTGATGAGAGTTATTTTATCCTGTTGGGTGCTGCACCTCCTAATTTTTGCCATGATTTTTCCTTCTGTTATACATCCTATTGATTTTGTAATTCCAGCAGGGTGGCTTGTTTTTTGAGTTAGTTCTCTACTTCTTCCTGGTGGGTACAGGTGCCTGTATGCAGCTATTAACATGCTTGTACAGGGTTTCTGTGAACAGGTCTGCATAGGCACCAGTGTTCTCAGGGTTTATGGAGGCTTGAAATTTTGCCAGGTTATCACTTAATAGCAGGAAGTTAGCCTTAGAGCAGTTCCTGAATATTCCAGGTGCAGCTGGCGGTCCAGGTTTTATTTTTACTTCAAAGGAGACCATTAGGGTAGGGGGTGTGCAACACTCTCCCATATTAGTGAGGACGACATCCAGTATGGTTGCACCCCTGGTTGATGTATTGACAATCTTGTCCAGGGAGTTTGTGTTTACAAAATTCAGGAATCTCTGTGGCTAAACATTTGCTGTCATATAGAATTCCCAGTTAATAGTGGGGTAATTAAAGTCACCTATGAATATGGTATTGGGTTGGATGGTGAATGTTTCCAATAAGTTTAAATACATGGTATGGGTTTCCTGGGTCATAGAGGAGGACCTATAGCTTGCAGGGAAGAGATGTTGGATTTTGCCTATGGAGATGTAAACATGGAGCAGCTCCAGTACATTGTCGTGTTGACCAGCCTTGTGGTATATTTATTTTTGATGTAAATCGAGACATGTCCACCTTTAGTCTCTGAATGTGTAGTAGCTGGTCTAAATTTGTGGAAGGCATTATAACCTTGCACTGTTGAAGTGTTCTCCACAGCTTTAAACCATGTCTCCATGACTGCACCAATGTCAACATTCTCTAGGGTGAAGAGAGCTTCTAGGGAGTGGAGTTTTTTTTTTGTTTAGACTGCTAGCATTGAGCAGTAATACCTGTAGGTTTTTTTGGTTTTGATTTTTCTATGTCAGAAGTACTTTCCATTTGGCATTACCTAAAAAAGACACTATGGGGGAAGACGATGTTTAAGCTAATATTTGAAAGCCTAGAGGGGAGAGGGGTAGACCATCCCAGGCAAAGCAGTGTGGTCTGTTGACCATCTCCTTCCATGCTGACAAATATTGCACCCCATTAAAATGACACTAGAAACTAAGCCAATTATTAAAGTAAATCATCTTTTGTTTGTATTGTGGCATTATCCTTGCAGAAGGTAAAATACTGCTCAGTGCTAGGCTCATACCAGCCTGGGACACATATTTCAAGAGCTCCATGATGTCTCTATTCATATAGTCTAGGGAGGTACATCTCAGGTCATTTACGTCCACATGGAGTGTGTGCATAATGCGGTGGATCCTAGCCCCTGATAAGCAAGTAACTGTAACTTTCTCCTTACTCAGCCTGGTGAGATGGACATCAGTGTTTCTCATAATGGAGTCTCCAATGACTACAATTTTGGATTGAGTGGTGGCTTGCCTTATGAGCTTAGTAGTAGAGGCTCCGTGAGATGAGGCTGTATGTGTTGATGTGGGTGTTGTTTTGAAAGAGTGCATTTGTGGCTGCTGAGGGTATTTGTTAGGTGTACTTCATCTGAGAGGTCTTTGGGGTTTCGAAAGTTTACATTCAAGTGCCTCAACATATGTAGGTCTATATGTCTGCTTTGAATTCATGCGATGGGTGCAGTGTGTGTACTACTGACAACCTTATTGACATTAGCAGCACTTTTATGTGAGACCTTTGCCTCCAGGGACATTGTGTAAATACATCTCACACATATACCATATCAGTTTGTTTGAGAATTAATTGGTTGTCAGTAAACATGAGACAATTTCTACATTGCCTCAAGATACCCATATTCACCAAGCTGGTAACGGAGATAGTGGGAAACTTTATATCCATGGCAACAAACCCTTATTTACTGATTAGACAGTTGGAGTGAGAATATAAAGCACTGTCAGGACTATTTGGTTTGAAACTCTGGGGGCAGTGCTTGTCACTGCAAACTAGTTGCCCTGTGTCCAGCTAGATATTGGTAAAATTTCAATCATGCCTTTACAGGAAAATGTCACTCAAGCTGTCTGGTTCTGTACAGGGCACTGCCAAACACTTGAGTTGAAACTAATATGTAGACCCTGAAAATTTAAGGATGAAGTATTTAGGCAGATATTCGAAAGTTATAAACAAATCGAGCAATACTTACTGAAAACAAAGAATTAGCTTGTCAAGAATGATAAAAAAGGGGAGTCTTGTGAATCATATGAACAATCAGAGTTAGTCAGAATGTCAGACATGAGCAACACATGTTCCTGTCCATATAGCACTGAGCTTTATAATACGACTGATTGTCCTTGACAAGGAAGTTGCCCCATCATATAAGACTCACACTGTCCCAGAACTGAGCACAAGTATATCTGTGTAGCTATGCTATAAATGCCTATACTCAAAGCATGTGCCACAGAAGGATTCACAGCATAAAATGCCATGAATAAACATTTCAATGCCACACAATCACAACCTGTGATGATGTATCATTGTCCAATATAAAAATGGATAACAATAAGTAAATGCAATTTTTTTTTGTAATGGAATTATAATACATATAATGTTGCTCCTGTCAGAAATTGAACAGCAAGAGATGCAACTCTACCAACTAATGACATTTTAATGAACCACAAACACCATAGTGGAGGCTGTACAACTAGTATGACAAGCCACCTATGCTAAATTATTCTATCATTTGTATGTGTGGTAAACAATATCTGGTATGAAAGGGATCATGGAAGCCTGTCACAATGTCAATTCACACATTATTACCATGGTACATGTCAGTAACAACAGAAAATACATAGACATTTCCCAGTATGAATCAGCAGAAATATCACTTCAAGTGTGACATATGTGGTTATGTGAAGGAATTACAGCACGTGCTTTCTGCAAGGGATATATGTGCCTATAATTGTTGTAGTAAGTCATTAGCAGTCAGAATGCTGTCTCATTTCTCTATGCCAAAGTAAGACACTTCCTAAATATGTAATGTAAGGAACACAGAAGCCAATGTCATCATTTCTTTGAATAAAAGCATTGCTATATGACAAAGTGCCATCGGTCTCAGTAAGAGGAACCAATATCTATATGTGTACAAAGTTAATGTGCATGACAATACTATTAGTGACATGTACAGTCACAATAACACTGACAAAACATACTCTGAGCACTAATGGATCGATTTTAAGTAACTGCCCAAGATCAGAACCTAAACATCTGAGTCTGAAACACAAGTGCCACACAAACTGAGACAGTGCACAGTTAAGTGGATGAGATCACCACAGTTTATATGCTGGATGTTTATGCTAAAAAGTATCTGAAGTGCACAATAACACTATACAGCTACACATCATATATGTCTTTGCAGGAAAGTATACAAAGTATGAGGGATGGATATATAAAGGTGGTTGTGAGGTAGTTAATGTCATAACACAGATTATCAACAGCCATCACCACAGGAGATTACTGTCACTTTCATTTAGAACACGAATAAACAAGTCTTTGTGGATTCTGTTTAAACAGCTTTATTCTATACAAACACATCACTGTAAAAGCATATTGACTATGCCCTAAATAACTTGTATACAAACTAACTACTGTGATCATACATGCTCACTCACTGGCTGCTTCTACAAAATGGCACTAGGGATTGCACGTGTCTGGAATTTATATGTGCACGCACAGCCTCGCATGTTTCTTAAAGACATAGCACACACATGTTAAACTCTGATCTACATCCTCCCTCTTTGAGAAACAGATCAAGCAATTTGTTATGAGATTATTTAGCATGCAGAAATCACAGCTAATCCAGATAATCGAAAGACATGCATTATACAATACTAAGTACACACACACACACACACACACACACACACACACACACACACACACACACACACACACACACACACACACATACACACACACACACACATGCACACACACACACATATAAATATATATATATATATATATATATATATATATATATATATATATATATACACACAATCACGTCCATGTTTCCATGTTGCACACACTAGGCTTAGAAACTGGGACAGTCTGCAAAACGGTTGACCTGTGGAATGTTTGAATTACTTTCTGGAACAGGATCAGACTTTTGAGCACATTCTGTTCTGGAAACAATGTCGGACTCATTCTTTGATATAGAGTTTGCATCACAGATACAATGTTGTGATTGCATAATGATGATTCTGGTACAGGAAGAAGATGTCTGTGATTCCTCCTATATTCCACACCTTCAGAGCTTACCCAATAGGATCTCAGCTTGGCACAGATGCCTGTAATCTGTCCTATTCAATCAAAACCTTTTGTTGTCTGAATTCATACTATCTCTCCTTCCCTCAACGAATGAAGTAATCTGCTCAATCTTTTGTAACTAGATTTCTGGGTATTCCGTTTCTTCAACAATTAAGCCTTGATGGATTTATTGTTCTTAGAGTTAGGCTGTAACAAACATAATGAAATAGGTAGCGTACTTCTAGTTTGCCAGGAAAGTAGTCTTTGAGCAGGTGAGCTAAAAATATAATCACGGAGTATGTTTCTGAGATTAAGCAAATTCAAGAATATATCAGTATTGTCACGCTTTGACCTTTCTAGTAATTGCTTTGTACTTTGCACTACATGTTCTACTAGATCATTGGACTGAAGATAGTCAGGACTACTAGTGACATGTACAAAGTCCCATTCTCTCACCAATTTCTGAAACAACTGGCTAGTAAATTGAGTACCATTGTCAGAATAAAGTTTGTGTGGACAACCATGAACTGAAAAATTATGTTTTAGCTTGGTGATAACAGCTGTTGAGGTTAAATTTGGTAGCAGATCAATCTTAAACCAATTCAAGTAAGAGTCTACCAAAACCAAGTAGTGTTGATTGTTCCACTCAAAGATATCAGTTGCTAGAGTAGACCAAGGCAGTTCAGGTATTGTATATAGCTGAAGCGGTTCTCTTTGTAAATGTGCTCTGTTACTATTACATACCAAACAAGAAGAAAGAAATCTATCAATATCTTTTGATAATGAAGGCCAAAATACTAGTTCTCTTGCCCTTCTCTTAATGGGTAATAAACCTGGGTGACCACGATGCAAAATCTGAATATATTCTTGCTGTAAGGAAGCAGGAACAACAATTTTAGGACCTTTGAAAATAATGCCATCTTCCAGCAACAATTAATCTCTGTAGAAAAATACGATTTTACCTCAGGTGATACATTAGATTGCTTTGACAGCCATCTGACATTGATGTAGTGATTAAGCTTTTGTGAAATTGGATCAGTTGTATTGTGATCTCTCAACTCATCAAGTCTAGTGATGGAACAATTATGCTCTGATATTGCATCAGTCAAAAGTTTCAGCATCAAGCTGTTCTATTGTACTTCTAGGCAATCTGGATAAGGTATTAGCCAGACAGAGCAATTTACCTTTAGTACAGACCATTTTCAAATTGTACTTTTGCAATTTGAGCATTATTCTTTGTAATCTCACTGGAGCAGAATGCATTGGCTTCTTTAGAATGATAATGATAGGCTGATGATCAGTTTTGAGCTGAACAGCTCGATCATAAATATAATAGTGAAACTTGGAACATGCAAAAACTATCGCCAAAAGCTCTTTCTCAATTTGAGCATAATGCAGCTCAGTTTGAGTAAATGTCCTAGATGCATAGGCTACTGGTCTGCCCTCTTGAAGAATAACTGCACCAAGACCAAATTTTGATGCATCACAGGAAAGAACAACTGGTTTGTCCACATCATAGTACCTTAACGTAGGTGGGGTAGCAATTTTCTGCTTAAGGTCATCAAATGCCTTCTGATGATGTTGCAATGATGACCATACAATATTTTTGCATGTTGGCTCTCTCAAAGGTGCTGTCATCTCACTGAAATCTGGCATAAATTTGCCTACATAGTTGACCATGTGCAGAAAATGCTGTAATCCTTGCACATTATCTTGTGCTGACATCTCTAAAATAGCTGTTTGTTTGGTTGAGTCAGGTCTTAAAGGAAAACAACGGGATATCAAATCAAATATCTCTACCTGATGTCTCCCTAAAATCCTGTTATGTGAAACAGCCTCAAAAAAACATAACCGCAGCTTTAAAAAACTGTTTGACTATCAGTTTTAAAACCAAGATGAAAACTGTCTAGTCGTCTCTTAAATAATGATGTCACATCTGTCATAGCTCTTGCTGAAGATCCTGGGAGGTTTCCTCCCCCAAAGTGACATAAACACTGCCTTATTTGCATGCTGTACAGAATCCATGTGATCCTCCCACATTGTGATGTCAACACTGCCCACTGTTAACCTAATAAATGGACTAGGTGCTGTGTGGAACTCCTTTTCTGTGTTAGCAAATTATTCATGTGAAGCACTTCTTCTTCCACGTTTTGCTACTTCATAAGTAAGGTAAGTCTTATTACTTAATAGTGTATCCTAAATGTAATTTGTCCCTGTTTCTATGCCTCCCTAGCCCTGATATTGTGTCCTCCCAAGTTTTTAATTGCACATTAGTGGAGTTAATCTTTTTCTGTTTATGTGATTGCCACGTGCTTCCCTTTCACAGCTGCATTTTTAGCTTAGCCTACTTATTTTCATTTTGATCCAGGGTTTATATTTCCCCAGTTATGTTTAATGCTTGATGAGTTATGGCGGATACAATAAGAGAAAGTGGAATGTGTGTGTGTGTGTGTGTGTGTGAGGGAAAATGAATATTGGCTCAAACAGGTAGACACATACTCAAAGTTAACTGTAGCTGTTTGCAGACAGTTCAGACCCATTTGTGCCTTTGTCCCACTTCTATGTATGGCTTTGTCTGAGGTTCATAGGTATTTCAGGATCAATTTATCCTTGCTTTTGAACCAGATGTCTCTGCTTGGTTAGTACACTGCTATAAAATGTAAAAATCTAAATTATTGTAGAAGTAAAGCAGTGTGTGTGTGTGCGTGCGTGTGTCTGCGTGTTATGTATGCATTACCATAATTTTTTTTAAATATTGACTCAAAAAAGCATGTGGGTGCTGTCATGCAAGTCTAAAATATTTCAAGTTTATAGTACATCATTTGTTAGCTATTTAAACAGGAAGGGTCTCCCAGTGTAAGGAGGAAAGCTGTCAATCACATGCAGATAATGGGTCAGAAGAACTAGATTTCAGCCTTCACAAAGAAAGCAATTTAGCATTTCTAAGATGAAAACCAAAAAGGGGGATTTTAAGACTGCAGTGAATGCCTGTTAAGTCAATGAATGACAGCAGCTTAAAGCAACGTGGCAGATCTGTGTAAACAGTCTGAATTTTTCAATATGCAGACCCCTATGTGGGTCAGAGTCAGAAATGCATCTAAAAATATCTAAAAAGCTCAAAATAGTCTCAGAGAGTGCTTAAAAATGTAGGAAACATCAAACCATAAGCCTGTACATGTAAACAAATGTCCTATATAGGTTACACCTGGAAGTCTGAATTTGCTCTTCAGAGGATTAAGCTTCAAGTTTACTTCACGTGTTTTGTCTAGAATTTCTTGAGGTTTCTGTCATGCTCTTCTTCACCATTGCCTCTAACTAATAGATTGTCTATTATAATGGCACAAGGATAACCTGAACAAATGTGTTCCATTGCACGCTGAAAGATTTCACTTGCAGAATTTATTCCAAATGGCATCCTTAGGAATCTGTATCTTTCAAACAGAGTACCAAAGGTAATTAGAAATGAGGATTTGCGATCAAGCATCACTTGTCAAAATTAACTCTTTCCATCCAAAACAGAAAATACAGTGGTATTCAGTACTAGAACTGCAATTTTGTCAACTGTACACATTGGATGATATGGCCCTTTTAATGCTTTGCTCAAATATCTTGGATAAATGCATATTCTGATTTCATCTGAGCCTTTCTTATGAATGACTACCACAGATGACACACTTTTATTTGGTTCTGTGACTGGACAAGTCACACCTTGCTGTACCATCTTATCCAATTGAGTGTTGACTTTATTTTGCATTGCTATTGGAACTCTTCTTGCTGGCTTGACTACTAGAGAGACCTTGGGATCTAACTTCATAGAATACACAAATGGAAGTTTGCCCAGTCTGTCCTCGAAAATATCAGCATACTCTGAGAAAATGGCTTCGGAAAAAATTGAACTCGGAACTGCACTCACATGGCAAAAGAAAGCAGATTCATTCTCAAACTATCTTTGAGACCCAGTAAATATTACACTGGTCTTCAGACTATGTAGGATAATAAGTTGTAACAGTTGTCAGCCAAATAACATGAAAGTATTACTGAACTTTTGGTTTGAATTTCTTCACCTCCATACGCAACAAGTCTTGCACTGCTGGTTACCTTGAGTTGTTTGTTAGTTCTCACTTTTGCAAATGTGTCTGCTGATATAACATTGCACTTTGATCCAGTGCCTACTTTGAGCTCTGTGCATTTCCCATTGATCCGAACCGTACAAAACACTTCACTCCTTGTTAATAAGTTTACTGCATCAGATCTTTCTCCAAGTACTGATACACCATCCACATACAAAGCAGACTATTTTGGCTCTATTTGAACAACTTGCTTTTTTGTATGACCTTTCTTTATAACTGAGTTAGGCTTACTTGATTTGCAAAACTTTTGAAAGTGGTTCCACTTTTTACACTTGTGGCATTGCTGGCCATATGCTAAACATGTCTCAATCTAAGACTCATGATTTGCACCACAATTGCGACAGTTAATAATAAAGCTAGACTTAGATTTTGCTGACTCACATTTGGGTTGCACTGAGCTGGCTGTGGAACTTGCACTTTTCCTGGAACTCTCAGGAAAGTTTTGTACCTTCTTTGGAAACCCTGTGGCTGACCTTTGCTTAGGCCTCTTTCAGTTTGCCACATGTTGCATATTATCTACGTTTGCTCTGGAGCTTACTGAAATCATGCTTTTGTCACTCGCAAGCATGTTCGTATGTCTTTCTGTCATCTCATGGATCTGATAAATCTCTTTTGCTTTGCTTAATGTCAAATCACTGTCACAAAGTAAAATCTTTCTCACTGCAGTGCTATTAATACCACACACAAGTCTGTCCTTTATCAGCTCATCTTTCAAATCAACAAACCAACACATTTTAGCTTTGTTTCTCAAGTCAGTCATATAAGCTGCAAATGTTTCTCCTGGTTTCTGATTTCTTGTGTGAAATAAATGCCTCTCTCTGGGGGTTGCACATTTCTCTGAACGTATGCTTCAAACACTCAGGGTCTTCTCTTCATTCAGTTTACACAATAATATGGCGGTCTGCACCCTCACCTTCATACACTGCTGGTGCATATACAAATGAATGCTCTCTTTCTATGGCCTGAAATCCTGCTAGATTTAACAAAATGAATGCCCTTGTGCATGCATCTCTATTTCCATAAGCTGCTTGTATGAAAATATTGTACTCTTGTTCAAATATTTTCCAGTTCTCTGCAATATCCTGATCAAATACAAGTTCATAGGTTCATAGGTGTGTACTAGGCTAATGGCCCTGGAGCCTCTACAAGCCTAGCCCATAGGATTACCCTGGCATCGTGCCACCCAACCTTAGTTCCCAACGCCTCTGTCGAGTAGAGCCACTAGAGTGATCCCTGGAGTGATTTTCTATTTCCCATCCACTCATCAAGATTCCTCTTGAAGAATGCCAATAAGGTGCTCTGTTTGACATCTATGGGAAGTCTATTCCATAGCACGGGCAGTCTCTGGGTTATGAATCTGTCCATCCAGCACGTTCTGTTGATTGTGGTAATGAGGTTGAGGTCTCTGGAGCATGTGGTGCAGAGGGATTGGGATTTCTTTAGATGTAGCATTTCTAACAGACCTGAGTCAGACATGGCTTTGTAAGTCAAGCAGAGACCGCTTCTAAGTACAATATGAGACAAAGAATAGTTGGAGTTTTTTCAGTCTGTCCATATAGGACAATTGTTTAAGGCCTAGGATCCTCTTTGTGAGGTACTTTTGTGGCTTCTCCATTTGTTGCAGGTGTCTAGTGAGGTAAATGCCAAATGGGGCATTGTACTCGATGATTGGCCTAATGAGGGAAGAGTAGAGTGAGACAATGACCCCTTTATTCCTGGATGCCAAACTCTTAGTAATGAGATGTGCCACATAGAAGGTCTTTCTGACCACAGTGGCAATGTGGTGGTCAAAAGAGAGGTTTTTGTCAACCTGTGTTCCCAGATCTCTTATAACACCTTCTGTGTTCAGTGGTGGACTACCATCTGTGTGGTAAAACATTGGAAATGTTTTTTTTCCTGAAGGGGATGATGACACATTTTTTTGGTATTGAGCTTAAGGCCATGGTTCTGACATGAGTCGTTGGTCTCAGTGAGGCCTTTCTGTAGGATGTCAACATCACTTGGGGAGTTAATAATAGCCCCCAACTTGCAATCGTCTGTGAACTTTGTCAGCCAAAGCCCCTTCATGTTGGCCTGGACTTCAGAGAAGTAGATACCAAACAAAAGAGGACCCAGAACCGAATCCTGTGGGACTTCTCTCATGACTGGTCGGCAGTCTGACTTGGAGTCAGCTACTTTCACACTATGGGTTTTATCTGTGAGCCAGTTTGCAACCCATGTAGTGATATAGGGATTGATGCTTAGCTTAGTGAGTTTTTCTATGATTCCTGAGTGGGGAATGGTCAAAGTGCAGGAGAGGTGAGAACTAGCAGATCTAAGGGAAAAATTGAAGAGCAGATTTTGGCACCACTCAGAAGCTTACAAACAGTCCTGGATACAGCAAATCTGTATCCGGATTAGACTAGTTACAGGAAAGGTGGCAAACAAGTGCAAATGCAGGCTTTTAAACCAGAAAGTTGAAAGAGATGGAAAAACTGCCCAAACGGCCAATAAACTACAGTTTCTGGGGCAGAAACAACTCCTCTTGTGGTAGATAGGCTATCTAGTGCTTTCCACTCCCACTGAATAGCTAGAAGGCTTCCATCCAACACAGAAAGGCGTGGGGGGCTCAGAAGCTTACCATCTGTATCTGGACTAGACTAGTTACAGGCAAGGCAGTAAATAACTTAGATTTTTTTTTTTTTACAGAACAGAAAAACAACTAAAACAGCACTAAACACAATTCAGGTGCAGTGCAAACTAGCACACTGGCGTGTGTAGCAGTATTAAAGCAAATACAGTTTAAATAAATGTAATTTATTCAAACTGTATTCTGAACTGAATTCAATTATTGTTTTACTCAAATCTGAACAGTTAAAAAGTGACAAAAAATATACTTATCAACTGAGAGGCACACTCAGCCAGAACACAGGGATATTCTAGCAAAGTGTTTTTTAATCATAATTAACATTATGGTTGATTTATTTGTTCTTTTAAAAAAAAAAAAAAAAAAAAATTTATTTTCTACCAAAAAAAAATGGAATCCATCCAGTTGACTATCAACAAATCAACAATAAATAAATAAAAAAAATAAATACATTTTTTTGTAGTAAAGTGGAAAGGGAGAAAGGAGGAACAGAGGTTAATTCAAGGAAAAGAACCTAAGTGAGTTGGCCTTCTCAATCTCTGTGTATTAGGTAGAATGAGCGAATGACACTAGACTGAGAGGAGTGTCCCAGATCAAATTTACAGTAGGGGCAGCCAACTGCCCCTATGATTGAGGTTTTCGAAATACGTCTGCCATATTAACACATACCAGAGAAGGGTCTTGCAAATATGTACAAATACACACACACACACACACACACACACACACACACACACACACACACACACACACACACACACACACACACACACACACACACACACACACACACACACACACACACACACACACACACACACACACACACACACACACACACACACACACACACACACACACACACACACACACACACACAGACACATGCATAAGTAATTGGTACAAACAATTTGTTCAATGCTTTTAGGCTCTGTACTTCTACTTTCTCTCTTTAAGCTTATCAAAATGGTGCGAATGAACAACCTAGTAGTGCTTTGAAATAACTGAACTTTGCGAAATAAACTTCTCAGGCTTGTCGATGCTTTATTGTACTTTGTGAAATAACTTTTCAGATTTCTTAATACTTTACTATGCTTTGCAAAATAGCTTTTTAGGTTTATTGATGCTTTATTGTACTTTGCGCAATAACTTTTGAGATTTGTTAATGCTTTATTGTGCTATGTGAGATAACTTTTTAGAGCTATCAGTGCTTTACAAAATTCTGCTTAATAACTTTTCAAACTTTTCAATGCTTTACGGAGCTTTGTGGAATAATTTCTCGGACTTTGTGATGCTTTACGGAATCTTTAATAGGGAAAGGCAGAAATGCTAAAATCATCGACTTTTAAAATTGGTAAAGTTACAAATGCTAAAAATCATGGATCATCACTCACTATGCTTGTGGAATTGGTAAAGGGAGAAATGCTAAAGTAATCACTTGGAACTTTATCGATAAAGGCAGAAATGGTACAGTCATGCACCATCACTTATCAAAGTCATCACTTTATGAAACATTCGAGAACTTTACGATGCAAATGAGCAATTCACAAACACTGTAAGAGTCTTGTAATCATTTTCAAGAAACAGCTTTCCTTAATGCAAGAAACATATCAAGCAAGTACACAATGCGAATAACCAAACTTTTGTTGCCCAAATTCCATATCTTTTGAAGTATTTGCACTTTGCAAATGACTAGATGCAATACACTGAAATGTCCCCAAAATGGCGGTACCTTGCCAGGCAACTCTTTACAGTACAAGAAGCACTCTGTAATGGCAGCACTTTGTGAAAAGACACACCCAGCATGAGAACTTTTCTTCAAAGAACCATGCTTTGACTGAATTACACGAGATAGTTGCACTTTGCACACAGTGAACTCTTTGAAATACGTGCACAGTAATAGGCACACACTGTAAGCACGTTTACACACTCTGAGATACTTCCAATAACTTTAATTACACCCTTGATACAATACAAAGTCATAATTATGCCCAAACACAGCACTTTGCTAAAACACAAGCAGTCACCTTGCTTTATTTTTGCTTACTGTGTTCTTTTCTTTTTCTTATGATGTTCTTTTTGCTGATTTAAGCCCTTTTTCTTTATGCCTAGAGTACTTTATTTGTGCTTGTTTTACTCTAAACATGCCCAATTATGCCTTAAACACACTTGTTCTGCCTTAACTCATTCCCTCCAGCACACCGCTTTTGAGTGTGTACTTTTAACTCCCAGTGGATGTGGCCCGAGCCTTTAAAAATATGAAATTATCACCTTACAGTTCAAACAAATATTCATATCTCTGGAATTATAAGTTGGTACTAGAAAACTGTAAATGGCAAAACATTCAGGATAAATTAGTTGTTACATAAGTGATATTCATTCAGTTCAATGCTTTAAACTATATTTTATAAGCCAAAATAAATACAATTAATATTAATTTTGTAATATTGCATAAACAGCTTATGATATCTCAGTAACCATTCAAGCAGGACACATACTGCCAGAAGGATTTTCTTCATATCTCTGTGAGCTTTCATATGAGGCTGTGCAGTTCTACCTAATTTACCAGAATGTTGAGATATTTATAGACATATGAAGATTATTACAATATAAATAAATAGTATACAAATAATATTCAATATCTCTTTAGCTGCATTAGACAGAGATTAAATATCAATATAATTGTGTTTGCCATCATGTATGCTTTAAGATGAACTCTTCTGATACCTTGTATTTAGCATGGGTTTGGAATTATTAATGCAAATATGAACAAGCAATATTTGATGCCTAGAGGTGTCAGTAGGAGGTAACTGCAGAAACACCTAGATGCGCAATAGGCTGTAATGAGTTAAACATGCTAATTTTTTCCTTAAACATGCTCGTTTTTGTACTTTAAACATGCTTGTTTTGCCTTAAACATATTTGTTTCATCAAATACTTTTATCTTAAACATTTTCTTTAGTCAACAAACTTTTTGTACTTTCCACTTGCCTAATAACGCAGTTTGTGCCCTTGTAATGCTCTTTCTTGCCTCTGCATTGAGTAAATAATTTGTATTATTTTTTCATTGCCTTTGATTCTTTCTGGTTGTGTTTGTACTGTTTTCTCTCGGTTTTACCTTCGCTGTCATCTTTACATCTCATGGCTCCAAATGCTCTTCTCTTTTCCATCCCAGTTCTGACACCATTTCACTTTTGTGTTAGTACATAAATAAAAGAGTCTTTGTAGTTTCTGTTTAAGCAGCTTTATTCTATACAAACACATCACTGTAGAGACTTATTGACTATGACTAAGTAACTTATATACAAACTAACTACTGTGATCATACAAGCTCTTTCACTGGCTACTTCTACAAAATGGCACTAGGGATTGCATGCGTCTGGAATGTATATGTGCACGCACAACCTCACGTGCTTCTTAAAGACATAGCACAAACACTTTACACTCTGAGCTACAATTACTGAATAAACTGTGACAGAAAGCATCTTTGAAAGGATGAGATAAAGGTGTATTACCAAGGAGATTTATATGGTAAAATACTTTTTACAGCCAATCATGGCCTGTAAAAGTTGCCACTGCATATGTGTGTAAAAAATCATGACTGTTTTGACAGTCAGACTTGCAGATGTTAATCACTGATGTAGTCAAACATCTTCCCTAGCTATTTTCATATTATTGAGAATACTGTCACACATGCAGGCACCACAGAAGAAGTCTGATAATTAAAATAGCTTCAGTCTGCTTGCAAAATAATTATGTCATCAGTATGTTCAAGCACAGGTGTAGGCCGACAATATAATTGTATAATCATGTAATGTCACTGATACCATGCAGAAAACCCGACATGTGAAGAATGGAAAACTTCTCATCCCTCCCCACTTTACAAATGTTTGCATTACTTCCCCTCTAAAAGTATTAAATGCCTATCTTTCAACCTGTGACACTGTTATTTTAGGCACCAAAATAAAATTTTGTGGACATAGTACTGCTTAAATAATCAGAGTTTCCTTTACAAAATGCATAGAAAATAGTATTCATTACATTACAAACAGTATGCATGGCTATATACTTGTGTAGTAATAAATTTGTGGATGTGAAGTGTGGCCTTAGGGGCTGTTGTGGTCATTTTTGGGTATGTAAATAGATTCAGAGTAAAGATAGAATATGCACATGCTAACTTAACTCTAAACAGCCATTAACACACAGAAGTGCATACAATTCTACCATGGTGGCATGGTGGATATTGAACTTCTTACCTATCTAGACTACACAATTTAGAGAACATGGAACACTTGTGAGTATTACAAAGGAAGTTTAACTCTCATGGAAGAGACTGCACTGTTGTCAGGATGACCTCATCATTGTGTTTTATTGAGGATGTTACTGTAAACATTGTTATAAGGGAGCTGTGTACACATTTAAATACAACCTCTGCAGTGGAACTGGAGACAGCAACAAGCTTTACACACACATATAAGGTTTCCATGAAGGGTATTGAGCTTCTCAGGCATCCAGGTTACACAACCTAGAACACACTGCAATACTCGGAAGCACCACAAGAGAAGTTTGACACTATGGGGAGAAATTGCACTTTTGTCAGATGAACTCATCAGTGTGTTTCAGAGAGGATGTTTCTGTAAAAGTTGTCAATGGGGAGCTGTAGACATTTAAACACAATCTCTGCTGGGGAAATGGAGACAATAAAAGGCATTACTCACACATATATGCAGTTTCCATGATGGGTATCAAACATCCTACCAATCTAGTGAGTACTGCAGTACTCGGAAGCATCATATAAGAAGTCCGACTCTCAAGAAAGAGACTGCACTTTTGTCAGGATGACTTCATTACTGTGTTTTGGAGAGGATGTTACTGTAAAAGCTGTTATAAGGTAGCTCTGTACACATATAATACAAACTCTGCAGAGGAAATGGAGGCAGCAACAAGTATTATACACACAAAATGCATACACAGTTTCCATGATGGCTATCAAACTGACTACCTATCTAGTTTACACAATCTAGAAAGCACCACAATGCTCACAAAAGCCACAGGTGAAGTTTAACTTTGATGGTAGACATTGCACTTTTGTCAGGATAACCTCATCAGTGCATTTCACAGAGGACACTACTGTAAAATTAGGGATAAGGGAGCTGTGATACCATTTAAATGTATTATTCTCAGGAGAAATGGATCCACTACCAAGGGATACATAGTCTAATATGCTGGGTATTGATCCTTCTATTCAGCTGGGTTACACTATCTAAACATCAGTGCATTAGTAGCAAACACTACAGGTGAAGTCTAACTCTGAAGACAGAGATTGCACTTTTGTCAGGATGACCTCATCAGTGTGTTTCAGAGAGGTTGTTATTGTAAAATTATGGATAAGCGAGGTGTGAGAACACTTAAAAGTATTGTTCTCAGGAGAAGTGGATTCACCACCCATTGATACATGCAGACAACAGTCTGCCATGCTGGGTATTAAACCTCCAACCTAGCTAGCTTACGCACTCAAGAGATCAGTTTACTAGTTGCAAGCTAAAGTGAGAGATAGCAATTTTGACAGGGTGACCCAATCAGTGTGTTTCAGAGAGGATGTTATTGTAAAATTAGGGATAAGGAAGCTGTGAGAACAGTTAAAGGAATTATTCTCCAGGGACATGGATTCACCACCCAGTGATACACACAGTCTCATACGTGCATATACACACACACACAAAACTTTGCCATGCTGTGTATTGAACTTCCTACCTAACTAGCTTACAGAATCTAGAGATCAATGTAGTTGTCACAAGTGCCACAGGGGAATATGCATAACACCTCTGTGAAATTGGATACTGGAATATTTGCAATGATCGATGTTTAAATGAGATGGTACTATGCATCCCAGCTTGTGCAAAAAATGCATATGCATGCACAGGGCAATGTAATATTAGTATGATTTTCACATGCAATGACATACCTTGATAATGCAATGTACAGACTGTCCTTACTTTACATTGTGCTACTGCGAGGGACAATGACATGTTCCACATAATAGGTTGACATAAAAATTGACTGCTGTATATCAGTAGATGACTTCATGTCAGGATAAATGCACACCTGTATTATCCCATACTTGCACTATGTGCATTGGCAGGACAAAATGGCAGTTCTGGTGTTGAATTTACAAGAGTAGTTATCAATACTCTGTGTTGCTCTGCACTGATTTCCATGCAAAGATGTTTACAAGACAGCATTTATAATAAGAGCAGGTAGAGTAGTGTAGCAGCAGAATAATGGTGCGCTAAATAAAGATGTTAGCCAATAAGTACTGAAACAGTAGTTAGACAAAACATAATGACACATGTTGCCATCCATATGTCTCTATACATTTTCAGTATTCCATTAAGTAATTCAGACCTGAGCATTATCTTAGCACAATATGTATAAATGTATATTTCTGAAAGTTAAGAGATAACAGTGGATTTCAGCAAACATAGATGTATGTAAGAACTCTTACAGCATTATTGAGCAGTGTAATCCACGCATCCAACTATTCATCTTGTTTAAATTTACATTAAACGGAATAAACATAGCTTAGCACAGTGGCACAAATTGACACAGAGGACAGAGTAATGCAAATGAAGGAAATCAATGTCAAATGTATTGCTATATGAATTTTACTCCCATTTAGCATTAGTTACATTTGCTGCCTGGGACCAAACTTTGCACAAATGCAGAGGTGGAAGAATAGTGATACATAAGGGAGATGGTGACAGTGAGGCAGGGAAAAAGAAGAAGGATAATGGTACCTCACAACTATTTGTAGCCAGCAGGTACAACTACATTACTGAACCAAAACCAGTCATTAACAATTAGTTGATGGCTGGAATACAACCCATGATATTTTAAAAAAAAGTCTTACTGCGCATTCCCACTATAACACTTCTGAAGCACATTGCAAAAATATAGAAGAAGGCGAAGCGAACACAGAAAGTTAGAGACAGATGCAGAGAGAAATGGCACAAATATGTTTGTAGGACATGTATAAAAACCTGGGTTCCTGTTACGTTATCGAAAGATAACATAATTGAATGCTCAGAACTTCGAAATGGCCGCATTTTCGAATATCGCATTATGGGATCACAGTACAGTAAAGATTGGGATCTTTGCCCTTTCCTCACTGTAGTGTGATCTCAGAGTTGGAATATATATTTAGTGGGCAGTGTAGGGGGCACAGCTCCCCACAATAAAAGCTTTGATATGAGGCCGTTTCGACGTTTTGAACATTCGATTACGTTATCTTTTGATAACGTAATATGAACCCGAAAAATCTGTACTGCGTGTTAGTTTTACTTAATAAATCATCCATAATCAGTCCTGCTCCATACAATAAACTGATTGTTATAGGTACAAATAAAGGGTGGGCGAGTGCAATAACCCTGAATACCTAACCAGGATAAAGTTCACTTACAAAGTCTCACAGCTGGGGCTACAATGTTTTTGAGAATAATGTCTTTCTGAAATATTCCAATATTCTGTTAAGGGAGTTTGTTATATGTGGAGAAATGCAGACATTTGACATTAAATATATGATATAAACTCATGACACTATGGCAAAAAAGCAGACTACAAACAAGGTAACTATCACAGCACACTAAATGCAGCCTAAAAAATGTTATATTAACTGTAACACACCTTCAACTGCCTTTAATATTGCTTTACTTTATATTCCCCATTGTACAATGGATTTAAGCACAATTGCAGATTATAATGAAATCACTGACTGTGGATTAAATTAAAATCATTAGCTTTTGCAATAAGACATTAAACAGCATCCACTGTCACTCGGTATTGTTGCAGAATGCCAAACTCCACGTAAATGCTAAGGATATAAAGTGAATGTTTTTTCATGAGCCATTTCTGGCCATGTATGTGCTGTGTGCAAATCTATTTTTTGCCCAGATTAAATGTATGAAAAATGGGTAGATAGGACAATGATGATAATAGGGTTGGCAAACAGAGGTTAGAACTCAAGGAAAAAAGTACATGGACTTGCAGAAGGGTCATGGGAGAGTATCATAACTATCCACCTCTTTACAACATCAATTTAAAATTTTATACTCAGTTTAACGATTTTTCAGAGTCACCACATCAGTGATGGGTGGCAGCAATGGAATAATGCTGTATGGCCTATTGGACCAAATCATCTGTGTCAGATTGAAACACAGACAAAGTGGAGAGCTATATACAGGGGTATTTTTTGTGGGGCAGGTGTCCATGTTTGGGGAGCAGACAAATGTTGTGAAAGGTGCTTATAAATGAGATGTTAAGGTAGGTTAGGTAGGTTTGCAGGACCATCCCTAGCTGAAATGGCACCCTAGGTGAAGTAGTGCTCCAGTGCCCATTAAACCCCACCCACACCATACTCATGAAACACCCCAATTTGAGCCACACCCACAGGTAGTTCACTCCCCAAGAAAGCCACTCCAGTCATTGCCTTAAATTATTTAAATGCATAGGAAGAAAAACATACCTTGTAAAGTAGTTAAACTGCAAGTGAAGGTGGAATTTTCCTTTAATAAACCTGCTTTATCTGTTTCTCCTTCACACATGTCCTCAGAAAATAGAAGCCCATGTACCTTGTTTAAAAGGTTTGCTTAAGTTAGTCTAAACAGTTTAATTTACTTTTGGTAGGTGAGTGAACCTTACAGCATATTGAAAGTAGAATAGCAACCTCTTTCTCCTTCCTGTGTACAGTAGCTTAAGCTTTGGGGACATGATAGTATGCAAAGGAAAGGGGCACTTCTTAGGAAGGTACAAAGTATGCATTTGCAGAAACAATATTTCAGCACTGGAGGAAAAACCTTGTAGAAAACTAGTCAATCAGCACAGTATAACGTCTATGTTACTTTTTAACAAGGTAATTATGTTAAACAGTTCATCCATAGCTCTCAATGAATCGGGGACAAATCTTAACAGAATAAGGGACAAATCCAGAAGAAAAAGCAGTAATGACAAAATAAAAGAATGTGAATTAATATATATTTTCTGGATTAAAGGAAGTCCATAACTTTATTGACACAATTTTTAAGGGTAATTTACCACCTTTTCTCCAAAGGTCACCAGTGTTAGGAGGGATTAAGAGAGACAGAAGTACAATTTGAGTCAAAAGCAGGGACATTCCTGAAAATTATGGAAAGTTGGGAGGTCAGATGCAATCTCATGGAAAAATATCAGTATGCAGTTCTTAAAAATAAAATAACCAGACAACAAATGTAATAAACTTAGCATTAAAGAAGAACATGTATTTAAAGCCAAATGGAGATTACTCACACAGAATTAAAAAAAAAGTTTATAAATACTGTTGAATTAAAAGTTTCCTTGCATATGTAAATAAAGAATGCCAGCAGGAGAAGATAACTGAGAACTCTGCCATCCATGCATGTCTCACTGTTCAAAGTATGTTTGGATATGATGTTGTCCTATACACCATCATTCTTCCTCCCAGCACAAGGGAGGAAGAATGATGGTGTATAGGACAGCATCATTTCCCCCAAGCACAAGGGAAATACTCAATTGTTTGTTCTGTTTAAAATAATTTCATGACAGTCTTTCTATAAAGCAGACTTATTAGTTGAGCTGCCAGACAAACAGACTAAGGGCTCTAGGTGCAGATGAGTTAAGTAACTACTTTGCATACATATTTCCTACTTTAAATACCAGAGCCAGATCATGGTCAAATAGAGCCCTAGACAGGGTAATAGAGCAGGCTCCCCAGAGCAGCCTCTCTTGCAGCAACCCCCTAATCCCACCCCAGCAGCAGCCCCCTTCCCAGCCATTCCAGTGTTCCATTACTTAGCTATTTCTCACCAGTTGCCATGCATACTGTTCAAATCTATCAGTGTACATACTGTTTTGTTATTTACTTCTACAATGATTACAGATATTGAAATAAAATAGCACAAACACAGATAGCCATTTGCTAAACAAACAATACAGACTCACAGTGAAAACACACTTAGCATGAACAGTAAACTTCTCTGCCCTTGAAACTCACATTCATTAAAATGGCAAAACTCACATTCATTGAAACTGCATGAAAACCCACATTCATAAAAAATGCATCTGGCCAGGGAGGATTAAGTTTACCTTTGGGCTGTTTTCAAACCATAGGCTCCTTTCATACATTTTTTAGGGCTATGCATACATGTATTTGTTCCTTGATTCACCTTCCTGATTGTATTAAATTATATTCCTTGTAAAATACAGCACCACTTGTTAGAATGTGTTTTAAACCTTTAGTTTTAAACCTTCTTTTAATAAGCAATGAAACAAAATGTATGACTTAATAACTACCCATTTCAGAAAATTTCAAGCCATAAAAGGGCACTCAGAACTTCTGTCATTACAATCCACCAATATCACTCAATGTGCACAATCTCTGCAGAAGTAAAATAATCTGAATAATTCCACATTAAAGAAATCTGTAACTCATAAAGAGGTTGCTACTTACCAACAACTTCACATTGCAATGTTTTATCTATAAATTCAGTGCCTGCTGCCCTTGAAGAATTAATTGCCTATATTACATTAAAAAAATTGGTAATTTGTTAATATCACAATAGGAAATGACTAACAAAACAACAAGTTCATAGTCACTAGGCATCTCATACAAAGGAGGACAGCACCAAATAATCAGCAATCATATGGGTACTGCAATATCAGCACTCCATCTTCATGACATTGGAGTAGAATCCACAGCCTTCTGCACCAAAGGCAATTATGCCACTAACACTGCTTTCAAATTCTACAGCACAGTGTGCCATTTGATAAACAAAAAATAGCTAGCTGCACATTGAAAACAGACTTAGCATGAGCAGCAGTAAACTTTCTCCCTATGAAGCACAGAATTCCATGAAAATTTACAGAAACTCATAATACCTTGAAAATTCACTGAAACTCTTAATTCCCTGAAAATGTACTGAAATTCAAACTCACATCTCTGCCAGCAGTCTGGTAGCTGGTGTACAGCAGTGGTTCCCAAACCTTTATGGATTCAGACCCATTTTTTAAAAAGGTAATTTTTCACAACCCACTGCTCGTGTCAGCATGTGTGCATGTGAAGCATATGTGGTCCTCTTTAAAGGAGAAGGCACTGCCACCACAGAGTGTTTTTTTGGGAATTAAAGGTGCCATGAAAACTATTCTCATACTTTAATTAGCAGAGCCGGATCATGGTCAAATGAGGCCCTAGGTAGGGTAATATATTGGGGCCCCCCGAGCAGCCCCTCCTCAGCCATATCAGTGTTCCATTACTTGGCTATTTCTCCCCAGTTACCATGAACATTGTTCATACCTATCAGTGTGCACAATGTTTTATATAATTCTACAATGACTGCAGATGTTGAAATAAAACACACAAGCACTGATAGCCATTTGCTAGACAAACAATACAGTCTCACAATGAAAACAGACTTAACATGAGCAGTAAACTTCTCTGCCACTGAAACTTACATTCATTGAAACTGCATTAAAACCCACATTCAAATAAAAAGCATCTGGCCTTTGGAGAATTACATTTACCTTTGGGCTATTTTCAAACTCTAGGCTCCTTGAACACATTTTTATAGCCATGCATACATTTATGTGCTCTTTGATTCACCTTCCTGATTGTATTAAATTAAATTTTTTGTATAATAAAGAACTTGTTAGACTATATTTTAAATTTGTAGATTTGAAAATTTTTCCAGTAAACAATGAAACAAGCTGTATGACTCAATAATGACAACACTGCCCATTTCAGAACATTTGAATCAGTATCGGTCTATAAGCACAACCTCTGCAGAAGTAAAATTCATCCAAATAATTCTACATTAAAGAGATTTGTAACTAATGAAGAGGGTGTTACTGGCAAACAACTTTACATTTCAGTGTTTCATCTACAAATTCAGTGCTTGCTGCCCTTGATGAATTAATTGCCTATGTTATATTAAATCAAAAAAATGGTACACTGGTAATATTGCAATTTTGAATGACTAAGAAACCAATAAGTTTATAGTTACTAGGTATCTTATACAGAGGAAGGCACGCTAAGGAATGCAGAATCTCTATCCTACCTTAAAACGTACCAAATAATCATCAACTAGGGCATTACATACCATCCTCCATCCTCTCAGCCTCTTAGCACAAGAAATCTGAACAAAGCCTAAAATAATGGGGGGAGGGGGACAAAGGCCCTCAAACAGGGCTGGATTATAAATATTGCTCTTATTGACTTGAAACATTTCTAGAATAACAGCATTTGTCTTAGCATGCATTTTCTGAAGGAAATAAAGGCTGAAACTCAGATGCATAACATTTAGTTATTTAAATCCTCAGTGATTTGCCAGAAAACCACAAATTTTATGAGGACTAGGCCAAAAATATGAGCCAAAACTCTGGACAATTGAGAGGTATGCATACCTCTCAATGTCTTAGTGCAAGAAATCTGGAAAAAGTCTAACAAAAAGTAGATGACATGGCGGAAAAAATAGTGATAGATTTTAAATATTGCACTTTTTAACTTAGAAAGTGGCTAGAATAACAGGATTTGTGTTAACATGTATTTCTGAAGGCTATGACACCTGAAAGTTGTATATATATACATCCATCCATCCATCCATCCATCCATCCATCCTCAACCCCTTTTTCCCATTTTGCACATGGGGTTGGGGTGTCACTTCAACAGTGACAATCATCTCAAGCCAAGGTTTACTAGCCCTGCCATGGTGTTTCATCCATACCACTCACTCACACACATACACTCGCACCTATGGCCAATTTAGAATGTCCAATCCACTTACTGCATGTCTCATACTAAGTTAAACCATGGTGAAATACTGTGCATAATAAGTGGAGGAAATCAGATCAAATGCATCATGCATGATAGTTGCCACTTGCCAATGGACATGCTTTTTTGTCCTTTAGCATGGTGCTGCATTGCCTTTTGGAATATCGGGCACCAGCTTTTATGTGATGTGCTACTATGGTCTATTTGGCAGTAGAGCACTAGTAGGCGTAACGAGTTCCTTTCTCTTAAAATTAATATTATCCAAAAAAGGTTAAATCCATCCATTGAATAAATCAGTCTTGCGCAATATATATATTTTTATATATAAAATGCTGCAATACATTTCTAAATATGTTTTGTGTAAAAGTCAGTGAAGTTATCTATAATATAACTCAAGAGGTTTAAGGCTTCATCCCGTAGTCTTTTTATGTTTTATTCTTTCAGTCTCCACTTGCAAACTGTGTGATTATAAAAAGTCAGTTTATCAAACCGCACTGCCAGTGGCTTACCCCAGGAAAGAGATACTTCAGCCCAGAGGCATTATGGTTAACATAGCCATTTTAGTCCTTAAACAAGTGGCAATTTGCTATACCAAGGATTTATTGCCTTTACTACATTGCCCATAACACACAGCGTATGCATCTGCTCTGAGCATTTATATTCATTATTTACTGACTTCAGTTCTCTGTGACTTGCCACAGAACCACATATTTTATCAGAAACAGACAAAAACTATTACGCTAAATCTGGACAGTTGAGAGGTATGTTAAGTGCACACACACACACACGCAGCTACTCTGTCACATAGCAATACACACACTCACATACCTACTGTCTCATGAAGCAACACACACACACACACACACACACACACATACATTCTCTTTCATAGAGCAACTAACAACTAGTTTAAATTCCACACACTCCTACTCTTTCATACAACACACAGACACACATTGTCTCTCTCATACACACACCTACTCTCTCACAAAGCAATACACACAAACACACACCTACTCTCTCACACAGTAAAACACACACACATGCACAGACTTTATATTCTCTCATACAAACAGAATGACTAATTTAAATTCCATACACAAACATTTACACACACACACACACACACACACACACACACACACACACACACACACACACACACACACACACACACACACTTTCTCTCACATACAGAAGGGAATGGTTTAAATTACTCATCGACACACACATACTCTTACCTTCTTTTTAATCTGAATGGTCACGTGTCCACAATGGACTTAATGCCTCTCTTAACTGTACTGCTAGCTTAAATTCCATGTGAGACTGCAGAATGAGTTTACATCCACGTTGACGTGCATGAATGCGGCACACACATGCTCCTCCTTAAAGGCGAAGACTCTACTACCATGCAGTGAAGATTTTTTTTTTTTTTTTAATTGTTGAAGCCTCCTGGCCAACCTGCAGCTATACAAGTGGGAGGTGCTCACCCCTTGCCCTCGCTCTATGATTCTGGCGCCCTTCACTCAGAGAGAGAGCACTGAGAAGAGCCCATAATGAGAAAAGTAAATTAATTAATTGAAATAAATAAATAAATAAATACATAAAAATTATGCCCTTTGCAAGGTCAGCCTGTACAGTGCCCTAGGTGGTCGCCTAGTTTGCCTATGCCTAAGGCCAGCTGTGTAAGTTTCTATGCATTCAAAGCCATACAGGACATACAAGACTAACAGGGATGGTGATAAAGGCAAAAGGCTGGGGGGAACCCATGACTGGGGATAGGGAAGAGACACCATAGGCACATCCATGTCCAGCATTAGAACAGTGAGAATATAGTCCTAACCATCAGAACTGTCATGACTGTCTCCTGCAGCAGCTTCCTGGGTCAATGCCGGGCATGGCATCATCTTTGCAATGTGACACAGAACTCTTTCAACCATGCTGATTTATGCACCAAGGTCCCTCTCTATTATATCCTTCACCAGCCCTGTCAGCTTCTGCCAGGTGACAAAATCACTACCTCCACTGCTATTGCTCCCTGAAGGTGCCACTGCACCAGTAGCAAAGACAGAGCTACCTGACATACGTGGAGCAGGTAGGGCAGTCATTGTGCAGGCAACACTGACAGATTGTGACCCTGAAGTGTTGGATGTTTGTGCTGCCATCTGTAAAGGTATGGCAAGATGAGCTGCAGTGGTCAGTATACCTCCCTGTGCTGTAGATGATTGCAGCACCATCTATGGAAACAGCACATTGTTAGTGAATTATAACCTCCCAAAAAGAAAAGAAAAAAGAGAGAGACAAGGGTGGGAAGAGACAAAAAAGAGGTAATTAAATACATGACATGTAACAGTACTGCATACTTTAAATAAATCTTTATTTGGCAATACATAAACAACTATGATACTTTATTACACACCTTTGAAATATCCATATATAATTGGAAGGTACTTATGTGGTATTAAATAAACAATAGCACTGACCTAATATAAGAAACAGCTGCCATTCTTTCACTATGATGGATTGGACTTATGCATTATAACTTAATAAATTAATTACTATAATGCAATTCTTCCTGACAGACTATAGTAATTATCAATTTATATAAAAAATGCTGCTTCTGGATATTGAACCCACAGACAGTAAAGCTGGTATTCTATTTGACAAATGCAAGCAGCAGCACTTGTTTGGGAAGGCATGCATGCTTGAGCTGAATGATGACATGCCTGCTCAAGATGCTAGTGCTTGAGGGACTGAAAAATAATACTATGTCTTTAATTTTTTATTGATTCGTACTAACTATGTGCCTCACTGAAATGAGTTCATCTCTCCTGGTGCACCTCATGGTTTGCAGCAATCTCCTCTGCAGCTGTAGAGAACAAAAAGAAGAGAAATATATATGAACGCATAATAAGTAACTGCATTGGCTGCCTAGATAATTACTGCCCTACCATAGGCAGGTTATGGGGCAGAATACGTACACAACCAGGGGTTTTATCCCAGTCCAAAATTCAGCCTCCCATCTGCTTAGGAGATCCTGCTTGTTCTTTTTAAGGTCACTATAGTGGTGACAATATTGTTCCCCATTGCATGGAATGCCAATTGCAGTGGAGACATCCTTGGATAAGCTTTTCCAGGCCTCAGCCTTATACTAAGACCCAGTATAATCCAACTGCAGCAAGACACAGCTGTACTATGTCATGAGGACTGCTACAAATATCCAGGACCCTACAACACCTCCCCTTTATGCTCTAAAGTTTTCACCATTCTCTTCACTGCCAGCCAAGTCTGCAAAAGTCAAGCTTATAAATTTTGTCTGAATTGACACAATTCAGATTTTGCATGTTACTGGTATTGTGCAAACATGCACAGGCTTGTCAACTGCATTTGTGCAACTGTAAGTGCATGGATGCCTTGGCAGACTCGCTAGCACTACATACAGCACATAGCAGTAAAGGTGTTACATGGAATTGAACTATGCCATGTGTGATGCACCACTCATTATCACAGTTTCCAGTACAATGGACTACTTAATGGCATTGCTTTTGAAGATTGTACTTTGGAAGGTAAAAATTGTCTGAGTTCTGACATCTTATCAGTTTGGGGCTTGCCCAATGTGAAAATATTTTAGTAACAGCTGGGAATAGAACCCATGGGATTACAGGAGGCAAAAAATGCCACTTTATGTACTAACTGACATTGCCACAGGAGATCTAACTTTTCACCATAGAAATTTGACATTTACTGATATCTGAAGATTTATAAGTATGCAGTTGTAATCGTGTCTTAAAATGTACTCCTATGTAAAAGTCATTTTTACTGTAAGTAATTCTGGTTCACATGAATGCAATTGAATGTGACGGTCAAGACAGGTTGGCTTATGTTCCCTGCATACTTCAGAAGACATAAGGGTCCTAATCACAGAGTTGGGATATATGATGTTAGAGAATGGGCAAGCTATGCATCAGCAGCACCCTGATTGGAGAAAGAATGTTCTACAGCAGGGTATTAATGCCAAATCTCACCCACCCCCACTGCACCTAAACTTATACCTCTACAAACCACATCCCTTCCTTTGACACCCAATCTCCAACCTCTTCTCATTACCCCATTATATACCAATCACACAAACACTCACAACCCCTCAGTAACTTACTCATACACTCAGTACATCCCACCTCCTACCTTCTCTCAACCCAAACCCTTTTCCTTTACACTTAATTCACTCTCACTCCTCACCATTTCTACCGAATCTTTATCTGTCACCTTACAATGGCCCTTATTCCTATGCCTACACACAAAACACTATTACTCCTTTTCATTATTCGTCCTTTTCTGTCCATATCCAATATACTAGCAGTCTATGAACATCTCTGTAGCTCTGAACTTCACCACCCCTCCCAGCAAACTTTACTAGTAAAGCAAGCATCCTCCTTTAACCATATAAGCATCACATCAACACCCTCCTACCTACTTCCTAAGTATCACAGACTAGCCCATATTACTTACCTTCAGTCCAGAAAATCTCCTCACATCTTCTCCAAAACTTTAAAGATCACAATCACACCTCAACTACACCCCCTATTAGATGGTGACATTCACCCCAATCCTGGTCCCAACAACATAGATACCACTAACCCCCAAACCTTCATTCCCTCCACCTCTTACACCCAAACAAAACCTTCTAACTCTCTTTTAATAGCACATCTCAACATTCATAGCTTCAATACTAAAATCACCCACCTTCATGCACTTCTAGATGTGCATTCTTTTGACATCCTATGCCTTACTGAAACATGGCTAAAACCTACAACCCAAGATAAGGAAATTACCCCACCTGGATATAATATTCTTAGAATAGATCGCAAAGCCAAAAAAGGTGGGGGTGTAGCCATCCTTTACAAATCTGGGCTACAAGTCACTACTCTTGATATACAGCTTCCTACTTGTAGTAATGCAGAAATCCTTACAGCAAAGCTTCAAATCAATACCTTTAAATCCATTTATTTATTATGCTCCTATATTCCCCCTGGAAATAACATCAATACCCTCGAAAATATCCTTAGCTGGCTCTCCACTTACCTACCCAAGAAACTATAGTACTGGGAGATTCTAATATTGACTGGAATACCTGTAGTTCACATAACCCAACAACCCATATAAACCTATATGGCTTTTCCCAACTAATTACCTCCCCCACTAGAATCCATAAATCTAATACCAAAGAAAGCACCTTAGATTGGATCCTTGTTAACAATCATCCCTCCTCATATAAAGGAGGCATCTTTCCTGATGACATTAGTGACCACTCCCTAACCTTTGTACATAGACAAAGGATCCCCATTCCTAACTCTAGCTTATTTAGAACTACTCGGTTTAATAAAGCTTTTAATCTTGAAAATTTCCAAACTGAACTTAAAGCATGTGACTGGTCTCTAAAATACTTACAACTTGAGGAAGCAGTGTTATACTTCAACACCAAATTCCTACAAATCTTAGACTACCATGCCCCTATTCGCTCTATCAGAAACTGTAAAAAACTGCTCCATGGCTTACAAATGAAACTAGACAAAAAAATCACATTAAGAAATAAGATTTGGGCCAAATGGAGAACCACTAGAAATCCGGCAGACCACCTAAAATTCAGACAGTTGAGAAACGCTACCAAAACATCTGTGCTTCATGACAAAAACAAGTTTTACTTTCAACTCCAACAGACCCACCAGCACAAACCACAAAAGTCTCGGTCAGGTATAAACAGGCTCTTACACCCAGGTCATACCAAAGCACCAATCCCATCAGGTTCCACCCGTGACAATCCTAAGCTTATTGCTGATGCCTTCAATACCTTCTTTACTGATACCATCCAATCCCTAGCCAATTCTTTACCCCCTGTTACCACTAGTCTGTCACCCACTATAACTAACCTATCTCCCTCATTTCATTTACAACCTGTACCTACATCCCTCATTTGCACTCTCCTCCAAAAACTTAAACCATGCACTCCCTCAGCAGACCTCCTTCTAGCTGAATATCTGCAGAAATCAGCAAAAGTCATATCCTATCCCATTTCCATACTCATAAACAGAACTATTACTGAAGAAACAATACCTTCCATTTGGAAAATCTCCCATATAATTCCCCTTCATAAGGGTGGTGAACTTTCACCCAGTAGCCCTACTCTCTCTACAAGCAAAAATAATGGAAAAATGCATCCACCAACAGCTTCTCAACCACCTTCTCCACAATAACCTACTTGCCAGCTGTCAGCATGGCTTTAGGCCATTCCACAGCACAACTACTGCCCTCTTATCCTTTTCTGACTGCATCAACAAAAATCGTAATAACAACTCTCTATCTTCTGCACTCTTTATTGACCTCTCAAAAGCCTTCGATATGGTTAACCATCAGCTCCTTTTGGATATTCTTAAATCCCTCTCACTTGATACACAGGCACTACACTGGTTTAAGTCCTACCTAGAAAACAGACAACAAGCTGGCTGTGGGGCAATGAACTTTCCTCACACCTTCCTGTTACCCTTGGTGTTCCTCAGGGATATATTTTGGGCCCTCTCCTGTTCTCCATTTTATTAACGATCTACAGCTAAACATTCCTCAAGCAACCTGCATACAATATGCAGATGATTCAACATTAATTTGCTCTGCTACTTCCTTACCAGAACTCCAATCCCTTACTCAGAATGTATTCCATAAAGTGGAAAGCTGGTTCCTACAGCACTGCCTTTTCCTGAACGCCAAAAGAAATAAATTATTGCTCTTCAATCCTACAATAAAGTCCTCACAAATTAACCTCACAGTGACATCTAATAATGGTACTGTTATAACTCCTGAACCTACCACCAAACTCTTAGGTGTAACAATAGACCATAACCTTACCTTCGACTCACACATCAATACCACCATAAAATCAGTTAACAGAAAGCTGGGCACCCTTTACAGAATTAAACCCTACTTTACCCCTACTGCTAGAACTACTATTGCCCACACCCATCTCATCTCTACCCTCATCAACGCCTCTCCCATTTATACTAATCTCTCTAAAAGCAACCTCAACAAACTGGCAGCCACTTATAACAACATAGCCAGATTTGCCACCAACTCCTCATATAGAACCCACCATTGTCATAATCTGAAACTACTAGGATGGCCAGAACTCCAAAATCAACTAATATTTCAACAACTTATTATCACACACAAAATCTTTTATCATCCTAGTAATACTCCAGTACTAACTAGTCTTATCACCCCCTACAAAAATCTCACAACCCTTTGCTCAGCTAATAGATTACTAGTAACTAGGCATACATCCAAAGACAAGGCTGGGAACACACTGTTCTCTAACACTGTAGGGAAAACACGGAACCTACTTCCCACTAAACTGTCATCTCTCTCCTCTACATTACTATTCAAAAAGCAACTTAAAGAATATCTTCAAACTCACTGGCTATGCTCTTGCACAAATCCTGACTAGAATCTCCCTCCCTCATATTTTATGTCTACCATTCTTTTAACTGCCTTTTTATATACCTCTTATTAACCTCTCAGAATTTGTATTATTCAGACTACTAATGTTACTACTAACTTTGCTTTTCCTTGAATCTGCTGCCGAGCTTAAATGTGCTTGGCAAGCTCTCTGCTGTAGAAACTTGTCTCTAACTTAGAGATATAAGGAACTATAACGTGTATATACTTGTTAATTATATTAGTACATCACTTTTATTTGCTGTTCAGCCTATTAAAGTTACTACTAACATTGCCCTTCCTTGAATCTGCTGCAGAGCCTAAACTTACTTGCAAGAGCTCTACTGTATAATAATGTCTCTACCTTAGAAATACTTGGAACTATAGCTTGTTAATGAATGTAAAGTATATTTAGTTCTGTACTGTTATGTAAAATCTTGTTTTTCTTGTCTAAATAAGTACTGCACCTCTTGCTACCTTTACTTATAGTGGAACTTTTCTCCCCAGGTCTCTACTGAAAATGGATATGTATCCAGTAGAATAGCCCGGTCAACAAATATAAAATAAATAAATAAAAAAAATAAAATAAATAAGTATTAATGTACAAGTAATGCTCACTGAAAAATGAGTCCACTGCTTCATTGCAGCATATCCAGCTGCCGTGGAGCTTGGACTGAGAAAAAGGAATGGCCACCATTATTTTATGTTCGCTAAGCAGCACTTTTGCTGTTTATCTAGTGTAAAATGTGAAAGAAAAAGAAGACAATTAAAAAAATATATATGTCTATGTGTGTGTGTAAGAGAGAGAGACAGAGAGAGTAATGTGTGAAAGCGAGCCAGTGATCTCCTGGCAGCAGCAGCAGTTTTGCATACCTCTTGACCTCAGACATAGTTCTCAACCTATTAGCACAAGAAATCTGGACAAAGTCTGACATAATGGGGGAAAATGCTATGAAATTGGAACATATTTTAAATATTGCTCTTAGAAAGTTGCTAGGATTTGTATTAGCATGTATTTTCTGAAGGATATGAAATCTGAAACTGAAAAAGAAAAATCTGTGGTATCCCTTGAATTCTCAGAAAACCCAGTAATACGTACTACAAAATAATAAAATAGTAGGTAGTCCGCAGTTGAGTTAAAAACAGAACATCCTTTATTGAAACGCACAAACAAGTGATCCTAGTTGAGTATAATGAAGAGCATCGAAGCCATTCATTATTTATATATAATCCGGTTATTTGGAGCAAGAGAGTGGTTACAGAGGTGCATTCTGTTAAGAGCAACAAAAGCATTAAACAAAGGTAATTTTTTTTATAAGTTTCTTAATTCTGTAATTCTGCATTTTTACTGTAAGTTTTGCCTGTTTTGCCTGTTTTTCAACCTCTGTTTATAAGTTACTAATATTTATTCTGATAGATGTCTATTGGTAGATCTTTTTGTTAGTTAATTAGTTAGTCATTTTCTTAGTGAGTTGGTTGCTTAATTAATAAAGTTTAGATTTATGTAAAATTCGAATATTAGAGAGCCCATTCTCTAAGTGCAATAATGCCCTCCAGGGTTTATGTTAATGTGTAATTAATGCCTTTCCAGGGATGTACAGCATCCTGTCGGGCATTATTGCTTGCATATATGTTGAATCATAATGATTATAACAAAAGTTTTGTGCCCATCATACCCATGCAAATGATTTTTTATGACATATAAGTATTGTCATATCTAGGAAGGTAGACATACCTTAGGCTGTGTAAAAATGCAGAAATAATCACCAAAAATACTGATAACAGTTAATAAGTGCAGAAATACAAGTAATAATGTTCTTATCTTTAGTTGCAGGCCTCGGATGGCTCAAATGCAGACAGCCAAGAACTGGCTGGCTGCCTATGCAGCTCAGTTAAAACAAGTAAAAAATCTGTGCATTTTGTTGATTATTTCTGCATTTTTACTGTAAGTTTTGCCTGTTTTGCCTGTTTTTCAACCTCTGCATTTAATCTTGTGTTCTGGGCACTTGTATTGTATAACATAGACTAGCCACAAATCCTGCTGTGTCTAGTTCGGTTTGTATTTGAATTGAGCATGACCCCCAGCAAACTTTTTCTGGAGAGGGTCCTCGGCAACCTTGTAGCAGAAGGTGTGTGGCTAGAGACGCATCTGTTGAAGTGCATTGGTCTAGGGCTCTACTCTGAGCCTTTTGATTGGCTAATTTGCCCACCAGTAAGGTTTTTTCATTCATTTAAAAAAAAAACACATTTGCGTGAGTTTGCACAACGTGTACTAACATGCAGATTCAATTACTGTTTGCCAGGTATAGAACAGTAAATTTTCCCTTAGCTGTAGTCTGTTCTCAAGTGAGGACTTTTTTTAGTCTACAGATAAGTACAGCCTCTGAGCTACCCTGTCTAGATCTTTTCATTTATACTAGTGGATTGCCCTAGCACAGGAACCCCAACTGGCCATTTCTGGTCAATCCTTGTTACCACCCACACCTCTCACCTAGCACTATGGAAGGACAATACCCAACCATTTCTCCAAACTACCTGGTCGAATTAGGCAAGCTGAGGCAAGGTAGCAATTGCCTCGTGTATACTAATAACCCTCTTCTTATATGATACTCCTTCTCAAGGTGTGAAAGATGCATCTACATAAAAAACATAGAATCAATACTCATCATCAGTCAGTATATCTGACCCCGAGGAGGTTGTCAGCACTCACATACTACCCCCCCCACCTACCGTACAACCAGCACATAACCCCACATATGTGGATGTCCTCTCTAAAAACCTACCCAAAGCACAGAGACCTCCCAAACCCAAGCACACCACACATAACTCACATGTAGATAAATACAGTACACGTAAAAAAGAAAAAAAAAAAACACATGCCATTGTCTCACCAGATAAAGCCATTAAGGTGTAACATAAAACCATCTCCAGATAAAGCCATTAAGGTGTAACATAAAACCAAATGTACTTGTTATAGGCAACTCTACTGTGAGACACACTGGAGAAGGTCACAGTTAGCTGCCTGTCTGATGCCAGAATCCGCAACATCACACATGTACTAAAGTCTCTCAGCAGCAAGTGCTGCTATGACTCTGTCATAGTACATGTTGGTGTGAACAACTTCAGATGTACCTCTCTGGACTACATGAAGAGAGAGACATGTGTAAGCTCTCAGATTATGTGTCCTAGGCAGGTATGTCACTAGCCTTAAGCAGCATACTACCTTCACCCAGGATGATGCCATAATACAAGCAAAATATGACTGACTTCAACAATTGCCTTAATTTCTGATGTCATTTTAAGGGGATCCATTTCCTGTCAGCCAGGGATAATGTGGTTGATAGACCTCGATACTTTGCCAGAGATGGTCTTCACCTGTCACCCCTAGGATTTCAACATCTGGCAAAAGGCATTTTTAGGCAATGTCACAAATACAAAATTTCCAACGTAAAATTTTCTTCAAAATCCAGCATCAGGGTCATGCTGCTAAACTATAGGAGTCTTAACCTAAAACTACACTTGTTGGAAGCTGCCCTCACCTTGGAGGATGCGGACATCTGTGCTGTCACAGAAACCTGGTTCAAACCTGGGGGGAGCAACTCAGGCATAGCAGGTTACAATGCCTTCCACTCGCTCAGACCATAAGACAAGAGCAGGAAATCCAAAGGAGGAGGAGTATCTATTTTTAATAAAGACAAATACTCCTCCATATTGGTACATCTAAATGAGTTCCTCAAGCTGCTCTATGTACAACTCTCTGGAGGTAAAACTCCTCTCCAGATTATCTCCAATTATAGGACCCCCCTCCATGAACCAGGACACCAACAATACCTACCTGGGCCTCCTGGAATCCCTCAATATACCACCAAACACCCTGATATTGGAAGACTTCATCTACCCATCAATAGATTGGTCTAACTATACCTGCACCAACACACTCATCCAGAAATTCTTGAACTCCAGTGCCCTAGACCAGTTAGTGGACACCCCTAATAGGGGTTCAAACATCATGTATCTGGTACTCATGAACATGAGTGATCACTGCACCACCCCAAGTATTCAGTCATCTCTAGTGAGATCTGACCACAAGTCAGTCACACTAGAAGTAACAATAGTGCCTGACCCTCCCCCAACTAGAACTAAACTAAAAAAAAATTTCCAAAGCAAACTATACTCTCTTACAAGATGATATTAGTAGTTTCACAGCCCCTACCCCTATGGATGGTAAGGATACCTATGCCAAGGTTTATGCCTTGTATAAACACCTCCACAGTTGCATTGACTCAGCTGTACCCGATAGAATAAAATTAAGTTCCTCACATAAGAACAAGCCTGTTTGGTAGACATCTGCCATGAACAGGCTATATAACAGGAGAAAGAAACTGCTATCCAAAAGACAGTCCCCTAATGCAAAGGACTCCCTTATTGGAGTAAATAAGCAAATAAGACACCTAGTGAAAAAAAAAATTCAAAGCTGACTATGAATCTAAATTGGTCACCCTAGCCAAGGGTAACCACAAGGAATTTTTTGGCTACATCTGCAACCTCAAAGGAAAATCCCAGAGTTGAACTGAACTTGTAAATGACACAACATATATTGAACCTGGTGATATTGTAAAACCTGTTGTGAGAACTTCTCCCCCTGGCACCACCCAATATACCACAAGACATCACTCCCACATGTCCTCTCCCAGAAATCTCTAAGGAACAGGCCCTTGATGCCCTTTCCAAGGCAAAAACATGGCCTTTATGGGACCAGACAACATTCCTGACCATGTCCTAAATTGCTTAAAGCAGGCGCTAGCAGCACCTCTGTGTACCCTCTTTAACCACAGTCTAAATACTGGGTATGTTCCTGCAGATTGGAAAATGGCCACTGTCTTCTCCCTCCACAAAGCGGGCTCCTCTGCTGACCCCAGGAATTACAGCTCAAAAAGTCTGACCAGACTCATATACAAGGCCATGGAGAGAATCATCATGGACCTCATCAACCAGGAAATAGGCGACCCCCAAACACTAGACTCATCCCAGTTTGGTTTCTTCAAAGGGAGATTGTGCCTACTGAACTTGGTGGGCTTCTTTGAGACAGTCACCAAGGCCCTGGATAAAGGCTAAGCTGTCCATACTGCATATTTAGACCTAGCAAAGGCCTTCAACACCATTCCCCAGTCAGGCATCATTGATAAAATTACCCAACTAAATGCAAACTAGCATATACTTAGGTGGTTGCTAACTGTCTCACCAACAGAACACACACAGTTAAATTAGGGGACTCTATATCCACCTTCAGACCAGTAACCAGTGGAGTATCACAAGGCTCAGTGCTGAGGCACCTATTGTTTGGAATTTACTTTTCAGAAGTACAGGCTAAAACAAAAGGTGTGTGGCTAACAAAGTTTGCAGATGACTGCATGCTGGGCATGATCATTCAATCCCCTAGTGACATTGTCACCCTTCAGGAAGGTCTTACTCAAACCAATGATTGCTGCCAAAGTCATGGGCTCAGGCTAAATGCTATAAAGAGCATCATCATCATCATCCCCTTCAGCAAGGGAGACATCCCATCAAAGTACCACATTAACAGCAACAACACCTTAAGTACCCAATCTGTAGTAAGAGATCTGGGAACATAGGTTAACAGCAGCCTCTCTTTTGACCATCATGTTTCCACAGTGGTAAGGAAAGTTTTTAAATGACCCATCTCATCAAAAAGGGTATTGCCTCCAGAAAAAAAGAGGTTATAACCCCCTATATTCCTCCCTTATTAGACCAATTATAGAATACAATGTGCCTTTTGGTATGTGCCTCACCAGGCACCTCCAACAATTGGAGAGACCTAAGAGGTATCTTACAAAGAAACGTCAAGGTGTCCAACACCTGTCCTATGCCAGTAGACTAAACTCCCTGTTGCTATACTCTGTGTCCTACAGACTACTCAGGGGTGACCTCTGCCTAGCCTATAAGGCAACAGCAGACCGTGCCCTGATGGAAATACTACACATTAGCAAGACAAATAGTACTTGCCTCACCCACTCTAGCAACATCAACATGAAAAGTGATGCCAACAGGACCTGCTGAAGAGACAGGCTCTGGAATAAGTTTCCAATCTTAGTAAAACAGAGCCCTTCACTGACCCTTTTCAAGTGTAATTTGGATAACTGGATGGGGAATTGCAAATTCACCCCAGGGGTTTTACCTGTATCCATTCTTGATAGGAGCAGCAGATGTTGAGGCAGGTGTACTAATACCACCATTAAAAGAGGGGGAAACCTTAGCTAGGCTTATAAGGGCCTCAGGGACATTAGCCTAGTAACCTCCTATTATCCTTTGATATGCTAAAAAGTACATTATCATTATGTAAGGCTTAGTAATAAATTACTTGCAATAACCATCTTCAACATTATCATTTTTCATTACTCTTACAGTACTATTTAAACATTTCTGAAAATGTTTCTTACACTATGTTTAATAGGATATTCTAGCTGTATTCAAACCTTTGATAGCCTGTATTATTATCTAAAGTCACTGCTGTTACACCTTGTGCCACAGAGATAGCTATGACATGTGCAATTTCTCCTTTCAGTACTCTCCAGAGTGCTGAACACAGTGCACTGTTGCTAAGCATGTTTGAGCTACCTAAGGCAGTTTAAACAAATTTCTTCACTTTTTCCTTAGGTAGTGAACTGTGTTTGTGTGATGCCAAGTGGAGAATATTGTGAATTCTTGTAAAGTGTTCTATAAATAAGATTTAAACAATGCTTCATGTAGCTTCTTTCTGTTGATTCACCCCAGTTACACCTTATACCACAGAAAAAGTTACCTGACAGGTGTAATTTATAAAAATAATTAATATCCAAAATGGTGCAGAGCATGCAAAACTGCCATGTGTGATTGGACTACCTAAGGAAGCCTAAACTAATTTTTCACTTTTTTCCTTAGGTAGCATACACTGTTTGTGCACTGCCAAGCAGAGAGCAAATGTACCATTAAAAGAATGTAATTAAAAAAGCCATATTGTGATAGATTGCAATGTGATCTCTACACAGAATTAAAACAATGCTTCAAGTGCCTTATTCCTCTCAATTCACTTCAGTAACACTTTGTACCATATAATTTGAAATTTGTCAGGTGCATTTATAGAAGTACCTGCTCTCCCTGTTGTGGAAGGCTGTGCACTGTTGCTACGCATGTTTGACCTACCTAAAGCAGCCTAAACTAAATTGTTCACTTTTTTCCTTAGATAGTGAACTGAGATTGCACAATGCCAAGTGGAGAGCAAATGTATATCAAAGTGGAAAAAATAGAAAAGTAAATATTGTGATATATGATACCCTATAAATAATTCAAACAATGCTTCATGTACCTTCTTTTTGTCAATTCACCTCATTTACACCTTGCACCACATAGAAAGTTACCTGATAGGTGTATTTTTGAATGATTAATATCTAGACTGCTGCTGGGTGCCCAAAACTGGCAGGCAGTTTTGAGCTACCTAAGAAAGTATAAATTAAAATTTTCACTTTTTCCTTAGGTAGTCAACCCTGTTTGTGTGCTGTCAAAAGGAGAGTATATAGTAGAAGAGACATTGCAGGATAATATATGTTATGGAAATTACAGATAGAAAATGAAATGCAAAGCATGTGTGTATGTAGGAATGACATAAGCAAGAAGTGCATTCAAGTGAACAATTCTACCTTCTCACATCTCCATGCAACATCAGACATGTACTTTGTGGAACACATTATCAGACCTGTATTTAGTGTCATATTATTTTACAGTGAACAGAATGATGATCACATGTTGTAAGCAATAGTGACAATAGTCAATTTTAATAAAACACTATGGTATCATAAAATATGATTAAATATATATTATGACAATAATGTGCAAAAGTACCAAGTCAGTGGATTCAAACCTAGCATTAGATATACTTCATCTTTAAGCTCACTGTGCTTATATATTTTTTCTTTTCTGAGTACTATCCAGAGTGCTGTCAGACATGCAATGCGATGTGACTGGGTTGCGTCACCCATAGTTGCCTAAACTAACTTTTTCATCTTTTTTCTTAGGCCATGAAAGTAAATTTTTCACTGTCAAGAGACATACAAATATTACAAAACAAGACAAGACGTAAAAAGCCATTACTTGAAAAAAATAGAACTGTCAAGCTCTTATATATCGACAATGTATTTATAGACTTTTTAAAGTTCCTTCTCACTAACAAAACCTGACTAAGTGTATATCAGAGAGGAGAAACTGTGAAAGCTTTGTGTTCATATTGTCAGGGTAATCAGAAACACCTAACAGCTAACGCTTCTCAGTGGTCATCTTTGCATGGCTGAGGATGTGTCCATGTAATCATGTAGGTCCATACACCATGTTTACGTTTCCTACACTTAGTGCAGATCATGGAGCTCAGGAGTGCTAATGATTTTACACCTCATTTACATACTCACAATGCTCACATGGTTAAGTCTGCACTATATGAAGGTAATGGTGTAGGCAGCACCCTTGTATCATATTGAGGAGATGTTTTTGAAACAATGACACATACTTGTAGAAAGGCATGTCTTTGGGTGATTTAATTAGGTTCCACAGTGCTGTATTGTCAAGGTATGTTGCTGCTTCTTATATAATGCTTCCATTTTGACAATAAAAGTGTGAAAGACAGAGACCAATGAAGAGTATTTGTATGATTTTTAAGCATTTACATTTATCCCTTACATTTCCATAGCCATTTCTACATTTCTACTTATGCTATTGAATGCTACATGAGAAATATAATTTTAATTTTTATGTCATGCTTGCACACATTTTGCAGATAATGGTATTGTAATATGTTAGAAGGTATGGTGTTATTATCTGTACTGGTAGGTAAAGGAAAATGTGTTCTGTTTCTGCATTTCTAGCAGACTAGAGTCCACAGCAGTGGATAGTGAAGTTATAAAGGTTGGAGTTACTTATGTAATGCTGTACTGATAATTGTTAAATTGTTAATATAGAAGTTTATTGCAAAGTTTAAACCTGTGTTATCCCCATTGCAGAGGGGTTGTACAATCTGTGCTGATAACTGAGTTCAAAATGTATTTTGTTGGAGGGTTACTCTGGGGGGTGGAAGGTTGGAATGGGGAGTTGGTGTAGGTGAAGTGGGGTTGCATGGGAAAGTTGGTGTGGGGGATGATTTGGGGCTAACCTGTGTGCACTCATAGGGTATATAAATGTGTTGATATGACAGTAATCAGCTAAAAGATGTTTATATTAGTTACATTTTCCACAATTTACCATTAGTAGAAGTGCTTATTGTGTCCTTGGTGGTTGTACATGTCTGATGCTATCAGAACTCAGCCATTACATGGTTAAGTAAAGATTATGGAGTCTGACAGGCATCTTTTTTGCTATTTTTATGTGCATGGGATGTTAGGTTTTGACTTAGTGATTGTGTGTGATATTGTTTGCCTCTTAGCCAGAGACAGGGAATACAATGCATGTCTCCATCTGCCAGCACCATATGCAGCTGGTGGTTCTTCCTCAAACTCCTCATCTGTATCTGCTGATGCTGCTACTGCCCCTGCCTGTGGTCCTTGAAATTGTTGCCCTTTTCCCTTGCTGTCCTTGATGGAGCTGTTTCCTGAGAATGATATTGCGTGACATGGCACACACTTTATGTCAGCAGAGGTACCCAGGTCACACTGCAGTGCACCTCCTGATGTCACCAAACACTGGAACCTTGATTTAAGCAAATCAAACATATGTTGTATAATTTTCCTTGTTTGAGCATAGGCCTTACTGTAGCCTTGCTCAGTGGAGTTGCGTGGGTTTCTTATGGGTGCCATGAGCCAGGTATTCACAGCATAACTTGGATCTCCCATTAGATGCCCCTGAAGGATGTCTCCCCAAGCAAACCTGGTGTAGAGCTCATTACATGTGTCATATGTGTGAATCATAGAAACTGCCTGAGTTACCTGCACAGATAGTGTAGATTAACCTTTGGGTATTACAGACAACCTGACAGTTTATGGAGTAGAAGCCTTTTTTGATGAACCTTCTTCCCTGTTTTCCTGGTGGGGATTTTATTTCTATGTGTGTGCAATCTATGGCCTTTAACATTTCAGTGAACTGTGCTACTACATAGAATTCCTACATGGTTCTTTCTCTCTCTCTCTCCTATGATGTTTGTGGGAAACAGATATGCTCCATTGCATGTAGTAGCATGGCATTTAAAAAACCTGATGAAATATTCTAGAGTTATATGCCTGTGACACTACTAATGTATCCCTGTGGGTCTCTGGAAAGTACCAGTAGCTAGTATACACAATGATAAACATACCTTTGTTTCCACTGGGATGGGTTCTCCAAGATTTCCTTGGAGTCTGAATGGGGGTGGCAAAGGCTGCATATTTTTTCCAGTGTTCCGCTGTACACTCTCTGTCTGTTAATGATTTCTGTGCCATGCAGTCCATGATAAGTGAAATGGGGTGTAAACACACTTCTTTTTCTTGCCCAAGGTCTGGGGGCACCACCATGATTTAAAGCCTGTTCCACATACAGCATAATAATAGTGTCAGCAACCCCTAACATGTTTTTTTTCTAAGTTTAATCATGCCTGTATTTCAAAAGGTTTTGGTGTACATGGGAAAGAACTACACCAAGTGTACATGATTGCTTTATAGCTTTCTGAATACCTCTGCCATATTGTATTGGTTAATTGGCATGTACTTTGGCTCCTTATGCTTTCATTAGCATATACTTCCATTCCATATTGTTGCATGACTCTACACACCAAATGGCATACTATTATGTTGGCAGAGCTGTGTCATGCTAACACAATCACTACACTTCTTGTAGCTGTTAATGAATCCCGGCTTTGATGCCTTAAGTATGAATCAGCTTAACCACAGACACAGTCAGCCATCCCTGTAATATCACTGTGATGCAATTGTCTAACAGAGCAAGCAGCTAATGCAACAATCTACTTAAGTAATCATTTTGCATGACAGTCTAAGTCCAACAAAGCATTAAATCAGCTAAAAGTCTGCTACAGGGTCTCCAACCTTTTTACTTTTGACTCCACATCTATTCTCACAATTAATTTGCAATGTTCTAAAGTAGATGATATAACAAGCAGCTTGCTACAACTAAAATATATCACACAGAGCACATAAGCCCTTTCATTTCTGAATGACGATACTACATTTGCAGTTACGGCTGAACTGCTTCATGTTGTACCACACCACTAGCATCTGCTTATTGTACCCCCTCACAATTTACACCGAAGGCAGCTGTCTCATTTGATCTTCCCCAGCTATGCCTCAGCTAGCCAAAATACCTCTATGTGTCAAACAATGGTCAATGTTGTGTCTTTCGGCTTTTCCTGGTTAGGGGTCGCCACAGCGGAACTCCGGTCCACTAATGATTGGTAGTTGATTTTTACGTGCTGAGTTACCAGCCCTGATGCACAACCTTCAACGAAGGTATGCCCATTCATGCATGTCTCCATGCAGAAGACACTCTAGCTGAGAATCGAACCGGACAGCATCTTACTGTGAGGCGACAACGCTACAGCAGTACCACCACCGCTGGGTCAAACAATGGTCAATAAAATCTGTAAATTCATATCTTTTTTTAGATGATAGGAACACCACTCTCTCACTGAGAAAAAAGCAGGTGTTTGCCTTTAATCCTCAGGCCACATGAAGCTCATATTCTGCTTATCTTTCAAACTTTGCCATGTGGAATATTGTCATTTAGTACACAGACTATCAGTTAGAATTTGCACATACCCTAAGAGATCTGAGAATAATGAAGCTGTGTTCCTAGAAAGGCCCAACATTCTTCTTGCAGTCAGAGAGAGAGAGAACAGCTACAGTAAAACAGCAGCAGTAAACTGAAATTAGGAATTAGAAAATTCAAACATTTTTACAGCTAAATTGCTAAATCTTCTCACCAGCACCTCTGATTGCCAGTGCTTAGAAAATAATCAATGACTGTCTCACTTAATTGCAGTTTTCTGCTCCCCACAGCCTGCCATCAGAAAGCTCCAAGGGCTCTCCTCATCCACTGGGTCTATTAAACCCCCATTAGCTATTCACAGAATTGTCTGAAGTATGTCTGTGGCTTGTGAGGAGACTGAGACACATGGGACAGTGTTACAGTGCTGCCAATAAGTGTTTTCTCCTATGCTACCACATGTTGTTATGTACTCATCTCGTCCCAGGGCTGGCATATGTGACTCAACCTCAGCCTCATTTCCTTGAAGACACCATGTATCACATGTCTTCTGCCTCCACCAAAGATCAACTACAAAGGTATAACCCGGTGTGCACCCCTTATCATCAGGATGGCCACAGCCATCCTCCTTGCTTGTACTGTTCAAACACCCAAGACACTATTTGAACTCAAGCCACTGACCATCTATACCCCTAGTGCAGATGACTCCTTTAATTAATTCAACTTTAAATTGTACTCATTTCCCACAGATCATAACATTTGAACTATACAGAACTTGAATGGAGTTTATATATGCTTGAATGTATATATTTTATGGACTTGTATTTACATTGCATATCTACCACACTGCTTGAGACTGAATGCACACACACTACACTATAAAATAGCAGGAAGAATGCTTATGTTTTTAATAGCCCCACCCCCATTCTGCACCATGTTTCTTCTGACCCATTAGGCCCCCTGTGTCTGGTCTGTATTCCATCAGCTGGAATACAGAAGTTATGACAGTGAGGCAAACAATGCAAATACAGTATGTCTTTGAGACATACTTGACCTCTTGTTAGGTCACACTGCAGTGTAGCTTGCATAAAAGCCATTGACCACCTAATAGATAAGGAAAGACAACTGGTAATAGAATTAGTAAAACTTTTATCCTGAATGTCACCTGTTAAGTATTATGCCTTGCTCTGATTTTAAAAGTAACACTACCTAAGTCGCCCCCATCTGCACTGTTACTGAGATATGGCTGATGTACATTATCTCAAATGAATAAAGGTCACAGTGAACAGACCATATACATGCTTGGGAATGTCACAGAATCATCTGCTACAGAATGATCATAAAGGATATTTGGCTAAGACATTTCTGAACAGCGTCACACAATGTCTGCCTTAAAAATATTTTTTGTGGAGAGTAGAAACACAAGCTAAAGGATGGCTGAATCAAGGACTGCATCAACATGAAAAATGAGAACCCTGCTATGATGGTGCTGGTTTCATCATACTGAACATGGACAGTAGGGGTTCTAGGTGACATAAGGCTGGACTGTTTCACTATAAGATCACCACAGTGGAGTTAGGGATGTTCTGTGTCACCATGGAACCCAACTTCAGAACAGTGCTGACTGTGTACAGCTTCTAACTTGCTCTGTTTGCATCAGTACACAGAAGTATACTGAGAATGCACAATTATTTATTTAAAGTGCAGTGATCTGAGTGGATGCCCTCATGCTGCTGCCATGCTGCTTACAAGCATGTTAAAAAATATAATTCTTTCTGTACATCAACAAATGTATATTTAAAATCAAACTAACAGAAAGGATTCTCTTTAGAAGCAGGTTGACTTCCAGTGGAACACAGGAAAAGCTGCAAATCAAAGATGATTACACTTATACTAAGGGCAAGGGAATTTGTCCTTTAATGCTGCATATTTGTTTTCTCACCTGATTATTTTTATTGTTGCAGTATTTTATAGCTTTTGTACTTAAGTATGTTTCACATGTCTCCTGTTTAATGCAGTCAGCAAAGCTGGTCTCTCTCCTTTTGTTATGAATTGGGTACTATCAACTGCAACAGCAGCATTTGTATATGTACACACACACACACACACACACACACACACACACACACACACACACACACACACACACACACACATAAATTCATAATGCATGCACAAAACATATGTAAGTACAGGGGTCCATACATATATGGAAACATGCATGCATATATTCACAAACACACATGCATGACACATGTATATTTGTGAATACAATGCATAAATATACATAGACATAGAGACATACGCATATAAAAAATAGCATACATATGTCACTACCTGTATGCATTCAGACATAAGTGGAAATAAGCATATGCACACAGTCATTCTTTCATCATAGTAGTCACAAATACACACATGTATATATTTATTACATGCACATACACATTTTTAGTTAGTTATAATTTGTCAACTGGGTAAATTATGAGAACATTAAGGCAAAAGCAGACAGATTACAAACAAACATTTAAAAACATACTTGAGCAGTTGAATAGATACGTACGTGCATTATATCAAATATACATACATATATTTCAAAGTTAATGCACACAAAATATACATTCCATTCATAAATTCATGCATCATGCATGTACACTTTATATATGTACATAAATGGGACATGTAAATACACATAAACATATATATGCAAATGCATATACATATCACACACACACACATATGTTTGTATACATACATATCTATACATGCAAACAGCATACTGACATACATGTATAATTACATATTTGGATGTAAACATAAATGGATATGTCCAAGCTTGTGTGCATACCTCATACATACACATATGCATGTGTGTAGGTTTACAGAATTTCAGAAGACAGTAATAGAGTACAGTTAAAGTACCAATAATACAGCAACTGTACAGACAGTAAAGACTCTTCAGACTCAGCTTCATATAGAATACTTTCAACTTTAAACAATCATTATAAAGAGTTTATGTTTATACTAGTTAAGAGAATGGCAGAAATGCTGCCAAAATTGATAGATATGGATCAATATAGTTTTGTGGATGGGAGGCAAACATTTGACATTAATAAAACAATGATGATCCATAGGGAAGCAGACTAATAGGAAAGACTGCTATTGTTGGTGGGTCTTTATGCAGAGAAAGCATTCAACAGAGCCAGCTGGGATATTATGAGCAGGGCAATGATAGTATTTGCATTCCCTAACAAGAATTATAGGGTTACTAAGGAAGATGTGAAAGACTGTAGGAAAGAATTAAGGTGAGAGGGTTCCTCTGCACCAATCTATGTTTGAAGAGAAGAATCAGGTAGGGAGATCCTCTTTTCCCTCTGCTACTTGTTTTGTATTTGTATTGGCAAGCAAAGTAGGAAATTCACAAATTCAAGAATACAATTGACAGGGCACTCAAAAAATTAGCTTTATTTACAGATGATATTATTTTATCTAGAGATAAATCCATAAAAGGACAGCTCAGTGTTGTGGAACATTTTGAAACAGTTTCAAATCTTTTGGGGCTGTAAAATAAATTAAGGTAAAACAAAGGTAAATACAGACAAGTGCTTGTACGTAACTTCACAATAAGCTCCACAAACAGTCCATAGTGAAATCAAGAAACAGCAATTTATTGACAAAGTTTAGCACTTTCATCCCTCCTTCTATGCTCTGGGACATCATCAGAACTTATGGAAAGGAAGTGAGGTCACCATTAAATACATTCCCATATTAGTAAATCAATCAACACTATCATGTACTTAATACATACACAACATAATTGTGAATAAAATATCAATTAAATACATGCATCAAATAAAATTAAAAAAATGTTATGAACAATTAAAAATTGTAAACTTTGTTTATAAAACCAACAATATAAATATATACTTCGTGTTTAGTTGTGTTTTTTATAGCTTTAAAGCTTTTCTTTTCAATACTGGTAATAATGAAAAATGTTAATTTAAACCAGGAACATTCATAGCATTTAGTCTAATGATCCAGGACAATTCCCTTAAATCAATGTTGAGTTCCCACCACACCCCTCTCAGGCTTTTTGGAACCACCTCCAAGATTCCAAACTTAAAATAGTGAAAATCCTGACATGTGAGTGTATGCTTGTAAAGAGCATTGTTAGTATTACCCCTTGAAATAGCATATAAATGCTCATAAATCCTAGATTTTAAAGCTCTTTCTGTTTTTCCTCACTTCCTTTCCATAAGTTCTGATGATGTCCCAGAGCATAGAAGGAGGGATGAAAGCGCTAAACTTTGTCAATAAATTGCTGTTTCTTGATTTCACTATGGACTGTTTGTGGAGCTTATTGTGAAGTTACGTACAAGCACTTGTCTATATTTACTTGTGTTTCTTTTGTGCTTGTTTCCAAACTGTTTTGGTGGATTTTAAGGTTAAACAAAGGCTATAGCCATAAGTTATGTTCTACACATGAATTGTTTCAACAATGACCATATTTATAGAGACATAATAAGATAACATATTTAGGTGTAAGGATTAAAAAGGATTCTGTTATGGCACCTAAAGTTATGTGGGAAGAAACTAACCAAAAAGATAATACAAAAACTTGAGAAACTAGAAGCTCCTGATTACGGACATGGACAGTAAGATACAAGTAGTGAACATGTTTTTACTCCATTTAGTCTTATATATAGGTCAGGCAAACCAGAGCAGATTATATGGATAATAATTAATAAACAACCAAAGGAATTTATTTGGGAGGGGAAGAGTGGTTTAACGTTACCTACTTTGAAGAGGTATCATCGAGCTATGAAGTTAAGGCTCATATACATAACTCAAGCATAAGGTTATAAATCAAAGTGGAAAAAGATGATAATGAAATGGGGGTCTAGAGATAAAGAGAGATAAGAATTCTTGATGCAAGTCTTTAAATAAAAAGATAGCCTCACATAAAATTATATTCATAAAGTAGCAGAAAGTATTCCAAGAACTAAGTTAGTGTAAGAATGGAGAAAGGAGATTTTACAAAAATTATTCCTTTAAGTATGGGTATTGAAAATATGCTGGAATTAACATGAAGAAATTAGCAAAGGCACCAAAAACAAAAAAAAAACTGAGGACAGAAAGGTAACAAAGTGGGATGAGGCCAAGCAGAAATTTGGACTTCCCTATCAGAGACTGATAACAGAATATAGGCAAAGAAAAAGAATGACTCTTAAAAAGGGGATTATTAGTAGGGTATATAAAATATTATGTTACAGCTACAAACATCGATCAGAGGATGTTATAACAGATTGGGAAAAGAGAATGGGAAGGCAATTTACAAAAGAACAATGGAAGAAGATGTATAAGGCTCCCAAATATGCAGCAAAATCCAGAAGATTTAGGATTCTGGCCATGAAATGTTTGCAGAGGTATTTTTATATCCCCAAGTACACGTCAGAGGATTCTTCTGCAGGTAGACAGCACATGCTGGAGATGTGATGGGAAAGAAAGAGAGGTAATTGGGAACATGGTTTTGGGAATGCAACAAATGGTAATTTTTAAAAATGCCCTACAAAGTACTTTGATATCATTGTTGCGGTAAGAAATGGTTGTAATTATTCTTTTGTGGTACTATATAGGATCTGAATTGCTCCTGACATAGAAAACTCTTACTAAGTGTAATGTTACTGGCTGCCCAAAAAAGCTATTGCTACAAAAATAGAAAACAGAACCTATTCCCAACATAATAGAATTTCTGGATATTGTAAGGAATATAAAAAATGAAGGTGCAGTCTTTAGAAAGGGAAGGAACATATTTCATATAAATAAAAGGAATTTGTGGGAGCAATACATGTAGAATAATGTTCAGGAGAAGGAGGGATGTTTAAGGAAAGGCAGGGATCAAATAATCAGGGTAATGTTGGAATGAAATAAAATTGTTAAAAAGAAATCATATATGTCTACTGCATGACAATAACAATAGAAATGTATTAAGTTTAACTTTTTTATCAATGTATGTCATACATAAATTGCATGTATATTGTTGCAGATTAAAATATTATGGCTTAATAAAGATGATTAAATGAAAAATAATGCACCACCTGTATGTATTCATTGATTAAAACAACAGATTAACAAGGAAGCAGTGGTTGCAGAATGAGGCATAATAATATGATTCTTATTCCTTACAAGATGCATAAAACCAAAATGTTCTGTACAAAGTATTATCTCAAGGCCAGCTCTGCTAACATAATTAATGTCAATTATCCATAATTCTAAAATTAGCCTCATATTTAGTAAAACTCTGATGGGTATGCTGGGAATCCAAATGTATGTAGTCCCACAGAAAGTGATACTTTCAGGGGGAATAGCTAATCAAAATAAAAGCGGAGGTCAAATGCATACATATTCACTGCATGTTAGTTCTTCACTTACTACAATGCAGTATGTGATGGTGGCTGTGTGATTGCAAGTGAGAATCGGTAAATGCCACAGGTGTAGAGGAAAAGATAGACCACCTCTGCATTCTGCACCCTGCAGAAATGTATGTAATGCTCTGCTTGCCATGCTTTAAACGTTATCAGACAGAAGATTTTATACATTATATGTGCTTAAATTGCTTAAAGATCAATCACATTGGAACAAATCTGGTGTCTATAGCTGTGATAGGAGCCAGAAAACAAATCAGCAAACTTAACAAGAAGGCTTCCTTGTAAGCAGATTTTCAAAAGATTGTTTATCTTTGCATTCCTGTTGAGACATCAGTTCTTGAGAGTCTGCCACATGCATTTGAAGTGAGAAAAAACAAACATATGATAATACTCTGATCAAAAAGGATAAGTACCTCTCCTTTCTACAATTGTTCTTCTTTTAGATGAAAGCACATAGCTATGAAGAGAAGCTCACAAAATAAAGAACACTCTCTCTCTGATATGTAATCACTATCCTGGATGACACAGGAAGGGGACCTGTAGATTAAATGCTTCATTCTGTGCAAATGTAGTACATAGTAATTAAAATACATTTTAAAAAAGGAGTACAAATTAAACTAGGTCAAATTTAAAACTGTTGAAAAACAATCTAAAACAAATTTAATAAAGGCTTTGGTCTGCTGTCAGCACTTTTATATTGGTGTAAATTTAGATGTCATTTGACTACTTAGTTGCTCTCCATACTACATGATCCATGGATATTCACCATGTAATCACGCTTATCTTTATAATTCAGTTTTTCCTGATTTCATCTTTCCTGCTTAATGAAAAAGGTCAGTTACAATGTCAATGTTCAACTCCAGAGATCAAAGGTTTCCACCAGAATGGAGTGACAACTCTTGGAGGGACATTTCCACTACACCTTGGTGTTCTAGCAGCAGAAGTCTCCTACAGTGAAGTCCCATCTCCTGTTGTCTGTACATTGTAAGTACTTCTGTCAATGCAAACATAAGTGAAACCTTTAAAGAAAATTATAATGCTGTTCCCATAGCTCAAATATGCCATATAAATGTGCAAAACTAGTGAAATTAACTTGAACAGAGTTTCCTTTATGCTATAAACAGTTAATAGCAAAATGAATAAGGTAGTCTTGGACAGAAATTGCATTTTTGGCGGTAAAGTTATAATATTTAAGCAACATTTCTGAAAACCTTCAATGGCCACCCATCTGTAAAAGCAAAAAACTGATCACAGATTCTTAATTTTCATTAACAACTGAAAACAGAGGTAATCCAGAAAGTTTGAGTTAGGTCTGGTAGCCCACTGGTGATCAACAGGGTGACAGGACTAACAAGAAATGGAGTATAAAGGATTAGACCCTGCCTGTGGCAGGAATAAAGACATCTTGTTGAAGTTTCAAAGTAGTTTACTTAGTTAAGCAACTAGATAACAAATGAGGAAATCAACCTTTCATGGGCATTGTTAACCTTCATTACCAATTGAGAAAATCACCTTTCACAGACTGTTAATTTGATGCTGTATACAATTCTACCAATACGATTCAACAAAAAATGAATTCCTTACTGTCAGTACTCTTCCTCCATTTATTATTAGTAATTTAAACAAATTATGTAGTGCACTTATAATATGGTTACAGTTATCCTAAAACAGCAACGGCCTATGCATAAATTCAAGGTTATTATTAGGCAAATTTTATTTATCTATCAAATAGAAAATAGTACATAGGAGCACAAATATATATGTACTTATATGTGTGTGTGTGTGTGTGTGTGTGTGTGTGTGTGTGTGTGTGTGTGTGTGTGTGTTTTGTTAATATTTGACTTTCACATTTAGATGGAATCTTTACTCGGACAAATACTTATTTATATAGACAATATGTGCTTTGTCCATGATGATTCATGAATCATCATAATAAAATTAAGAAGTTAGACAGTGAAGCATTCAAGATAATGTAAAACAAACAAGTCAATAATACTGAAAATGATATATTCGGGACAAGTAAACATGAATGCTTAAAGAGGTGGACCTTCCCAGGCACTGCCACATGGCCTGAGTTGACCTATATCCCAATACCATACAAGCCCCAGGTCAATCTACAACTGTTACTACCATTCACTGTCCCCTATTTCCTCTAGAATATGAACAGTGCTGGTGTGCTTACTACAGGCAAATGCCCAATAGTAAATTAAATGCTCGCAGAATGTTAGACTGCAGAAATTACTTTAGAAAAGGTACGCCTGTTAATGACTTCTTTATTAACTCTGAATGAAAACTGATAATAAAATGGTACTAGGCTATTACTGGGATTTTCTCATGTTAATCAGTTTTAACAATGTTTGTTAGAAGATACTGAAGCAGCATTTCCCTCTATTCATTATGCTCTTTGTCACTGGAAGTACTCTACTGTCTTCTATCCTCATGTCACCTTCTTATTGTAGGAATCATTTGGAGCAAACTTCATCACAGCCCATCTCATTTCAATAAGGATTTTAACAATAAGGGGTTTATCTCCTTCACCCACATTGTGTAACCTGGAGTGGGTTTATCTACATGGGGGGAGGCACAGCACTCCACAAACTAAGACTTTTTTTTCCAGGGCAAAGATAACACTTTTTAAATTGAATGATAAAAAGAGTTGTAGCTGTGATTAGTTACAGATTGATGAGTTACTATAAAGCCAGTTTTACACTACCTGTTTCTTAATGTCATCTACTCTGACAGGTACTTCTCTTTCTTTCTCTGACAGTCTTTCATTTTAAGGCAATGGTAGTAGTGTGACACTGTACAATAAAGAAAAAACATGCAAATGAACCATTTTAGGAAGTGCCCATATTTTAACATTTTTCCCACATATGAAAATAATTTTTGGCTGTAGTTTCCTAGTGACCAACAGAACTGGAGGGACTGGACAGCATTGCTCATTTCACAAACATGAGTTTTTTTTTTTTTTAGTAATTATTATTTATTTAGCATTTGTTCACCAGGTTAGTGGACTGGTCTATTTACCTTTTTCAGCTATGACCCAACTCATACAGTAGAAAATACATTGCTGTCTTTCTAATAAAAAGTATTGTACACAGTATGAGTACATAGCAAAACTCAGAACATAATTGTGAGAGTCAGTGCAGACAGGGTAAAAGTAAAAGATGAAGTCAGAGTATATCGAGAGAAAAAAAGAAAAAATATATAATACAATGCAAGGTAGGAAATGAATAAAATAAATACCGCAGTCATACATATAATACATAAACTCCTACATGCATGTGAAATATTTCCATATAGGCTGCCACATTAAGAAGCTAGGAAAAGTTTATTAAATTTATTCTGTTATTCATGATAATGGAAGATAAGTTACATCACCATTGTCATAGTAGCAATTGTATGTAGATTCAGAAACGAGATGCTCTTTAAATGCATCTTTGAAGCTTATAGTAGTTTCTAGATTTTTGATGTTAGTAGGCAGGTGGTTCCAGGTAGCAGTTCCCAGACTAGAGAAGCCTCTCTCACCTACAGCAGTTTTAAATAGTGGGAATACTAGACATAAACTGGTGTCCTGTATACTTCTGAATATATAAAGGTTGTCTTGTAAACGTAGTTTTTCTCTGTTTTTTTTTGTTTTTTTTTTTTGAGGTGGGGGGCAGTGACTATGTTTTAACACCTTGAAAAGTAGAGTAGTTAGAAGGAAAAAAAGGCCCTATGAGACACTGAAAGCCAACTGGATTTTTTTTAGCAACTTGCAATGGTACCTTAGGGGGATCTGATAATATAATGAATCTGCAGATTTTATTATCAGCATACTATGTTATCTGAGTATTGTGGGTGAATGTATAACGAGAAAAGGAAGGCCATATTCTAGTTTGGGTATTAAAAATATTTTTAGCAATGACCCTGCAAACAGCAAGTTTAAGGAGGTGACTGATCTTGTAACACAGTTTTAATTGAGCAAGGACTTTATTATTTACAAAATCTGCTTGTTTGGTAAAGGAATGGGTAGACCTAGGTACCTCTGTTCAGTGACATGAGATGTATTCAAATTAGGATCTGTTAAGACAATAGAAGGAATAGTGGGTAATTTCTTGGCTGAGACAAAGACCATGACATTGGTTTTCTTGGGGTTAATTAGTAGTTTGTCAGTACTGGACCAGGTGCATAACTGAGTGAAATTGTCCTGTAACTTGGTTTGCAGGTCAGAGTGGCTTGTATTGAATTGCAGAAGCAACATATCATTTGCATACATTAATAATTTAAGATTTGGTAATTCTAGGGGAGATCATTAACAAAGAGAAAGAAGAGAAGAAGACCTACCACAGACCCTTATGGTACACCTATACTAAGTTTACCAGCAGTAAAAGCTGAGACTTCCCTGGACTCGGAAAGTTCTGTCTTTTAGATAGCTATGAAACCAGCAGATAGTGTTATCTCCAAATTGATTCTTTTCAGTTTGTTGAGAAGAAGGGTATGGTTTACTGTTTCAAAAGCCCTTGTCACGTCATTAATGAGACCTGCAGTAAGTCCCTCACTCAGGTTGCAATAAATGGTATCAGTAATCATTCTGAGGGCAATAAAGGTAGTGAAGGCATTGCAAAACCCATGTTGTGCAACACATTACAGGCCATAATTGTTTAAATAATTGCTCATATAAAAGTTTTTCAAATATTTTGGTAATGGGGCATGAGGTAGAAATAGATGTATAATCCTTCAGCCCATTAGAAGAAGTGACTACTTTAGGTAGAGGGATTATAACTACATGCTTCAATGCTGGTGAGACACTGCCTGAGGTGAGAAAGAGGCTAAAGATATGAATAAGGAGTTTAGCAATTTTTTTCATCTGCAGGCCTTAGAAAAGTGGAATAAAGTTTGCTGGATTTAAATCTGAAATTCCTGAGTTTGAGAGGCAGGGACTTGGTCTGTTTTACTGAAATTTCAGAGAAGTGAAAGGTTGCTGCATATCAGGCTAGAGGGTATAGATAAGGGGATGAAGGTTCTTAGGTTCTTGTTCTTCGTTGGTGGGGGAGTAAATTGTTGGAAAGGCTTTAGTAATGTCAGTTATGGTAGACTCCAAAAAGTGAACATAATCATTAGCAAAGGTTGAATGATTCAATGTTAAGGGTTCATTCTTGGTAGCTGGAAAGATACTTAATGTCCCTGTTAAGAATTTTCTTTCTTTCCAAAACTGATTGGGTTTAGACCACTTTGCTTCCTGTTTCTTTCTAAGGTACTGGGCTTTTGCAATATTTTTTGCAATTCTTGTTTCTTTCCTTAAACTCAGAAAAGTTTGGAATAGCTCTGTGTTGTCAGGGTTCCTTATGCAGTTCTTCCAGCCTGAATCTCTGGCTTTAATTTTGTTTTTAATATGCACTGAAAGCCATGAGCAACACCGTGATCTAAGCCTTCTTTTTGCAAGGGGAGTAGAATGTTTCATGAATTGTGGTCAGTTTTGTTTTGAAAAATTCTAAAGCAGGGGTGAGTTCAGACATAGCATACAAAGTCGACCAAACTATAGCACTGGGTTAGGGAGTTGAGATTTGGTAGCTTATTATTAGAGAAAGATCTTCCTTTGATTATGTGAGGATTTTTTTATGTTCTGAATGACCAAATGGATTTAATGGATGAGTGGTCACTCAGAGCATTGGGGAGTATTTCAGTGTAAAGGCACTTATACTGCATGTTGGTTATTATTAGGTCAAACTTAAAGCTACAGCTAGTCCTTGTATTGGTTCTAGAAGGAGCTTATATTATTTAGGCCAGGCTGAATTGCTACAACATTTTGTTCGGAGGCAGAGTCTTTCCCAATAGTACTGATATGAAAATCTCCAAGAATAACTGTGGTGTTATGTGCACCTTTAGGAAACATATACTGTAGAGTTTTATGTAAAATAGAGAGAGAGGAGAGTGGAGGATGTAAACTGCAGCAACTGACATGTGACTATGCCCAATTAATGTAATATGAGAGAGAGCACCTAGCAGGGACTCTTGTCATCTGCGTTATGAGAATTAGTGGAATCCACAACTGTAAGAGATGTTTTACTTTTGTTTAGAACTGAAGCACCATCATCAGATCTAGGGACTGGTCTTTTGTCATTATAGATATAGCAGTTATTTGTATAAAAGTAGAAGGACAGCAATCATCTTTCAGCAAGGCTTCTGATATAGCAAGAATATGGGGATTTTCTCTCACCAGCCATGCTTCAAGACTGGTGCATTTATTATTAAGACTTCATACATAAAGGCAAGCAATTTTAAGGTGTTCCTTTCATATATGATATAAATGAGGGCTGATTTGAGGTAGTCCTAAGGTTGAGTGAATATCTCCTGAATATGTAAGTCTAAGTAGGAGACGGAGGAGTTTTGAGAGAAGATCCTTAATTTTTGGATGGAGATTGGTGACTAATGGAAGAGTATGGATTGCAAAAGAAATTGTTTCTTAGAAACATAAATGAGTTTATTTTTGCGTCATTCAATAGACTGTGTTTTCTTATTTTCCAGTAGTGGGCCCGAGAAAGGCTGGAGGGTTCCTGACATGTATGAGAAAGAGGCAAAAGTATCTGTAATGAATAGACCGAAGGCTAAATTGGAAGGCAAAATAGTAAGACAGCATGCTAAGTAAAGTGTTGAGAGATTAACTATTGACATTATGAGTCTGCAAGATATTTGACATTTTAACCGAAAGACTGGGAGAGAGAGAGTGGATAGAGAAATGTGCCAAAGCTGTTGTAGATATAATGTAGACTGCACCTGAAGGGGGACAGAGAAGGTGGTAAAATGGAAAGAGAGAAGGATGGTAGGAGACTATGGCAGTAAGTCGTGTAATGATGGTCCTTATTCCATCCTAAATAAGAGGAGGTGGGAAGGTGAGTAAAAGAAATATCCCATACTAAATTTTGCTAATTCTTTAAATCCATTGTACTCTACTCAATTAAAAAGTAGAAGCTCCAGAGAGAAAAAGATAGTATACTGTATCAACTACCAAGCTATGTCAGGAAATAAATGGAAAGTGCACCTAATATGTGCCACCTAGGCTATGAGTTAAAATGAACTAAAAGTGTAGCCTATCTGCAATCTAGGCTGTGAGTTAAAATCACCAGATGCATGAAGGGCTACAGCCTATCTGCCACCTAGACTATGAGTTAAAAATGACCAGATGAGAGAAGGGCCACAGCCTACCTCCCACCTAGGCTGCATGCGTAGGTTAAGTAACACATCCTACCTGCCACCTAGGTTGTGTACATAGATGAAATAGTACATCCTACCTGCCACCCAGGCTGCGTGCATAGGTTAAGGAACACAGCCTAAATGCCACCTAGGCTGTGTGCATATGTTTAGTAGTACATCCTAGCTGCTGCCTAGGCTTGGTGCATATGTTAAGTAGTACATCTCACTTGCCACCTGAGCTGTGTATACAGGTTAAATAGTACATCCTACCTGCCACCTAGGATGTGTGCATAGGTTAAGTAGTACATTTTACCTGCCACCTAGGCTGCATACATAGGTTAAATAGTACATCGTAACTGCTACATAGGCTGTGTGCATCCGGTAAGTAGTACATCCTACCTGCCACCTAGGCAGTGTGCATAGGTTAAGTAGTACATCCTACTTGCCACCTAGGCTGTGTGTGTAGTTTAAGTAATACATTCTACCTGCCACCTAGGCTGTGTATATAGGTTAAATAGTACATCCTACCTGCCACCTAAGCTGTGTGCATAGGTGAAGTAGTACACCCTACCTGCCACCTAAGCTGTGTGCATAGGTTAAGTAGCACAGTTTATCTGCCACTTTGGCTGTTGGAGAAGTAGGAATACAGTGGATGAAATAGCTGTGAATGAAAAGAAAGTCCAGTCTATTTATAATTAGACAATAAAGTAAAATGGTTTAATAAGTGATAAAGGAGGATATCAGCATGTCACCTAGGCTTTGTGCATAGGTTAAAAAGTAGAGTCCGATTGCTGCTTTGACTGCCATAGTTACAGTATAAGTAAAATAGACTTAATAAGAGTGGAAGGAAATTAGCCTATCTGCCACCTACATTATATACAAAAGTGTGTGGTACAGCATATCTGCCACCTACATTATATACAAAAATGTGTGGCACATCCTATCTGCCACCTACATTATATGCAAAGATATGTGGTACAGCCTATCTGCCACTTACATTATATACAAACATGTGTGGCACAGCCTATTTGCCACCTACATTATATACAAAGATGTGTGGTACAGCTAATCTGCCACCTACATTATATACAAAGCTGTCTGGTACAGCTTCTCTGCCACATACATTATATACAAAGATGTGTGGTACAGCCTATCTGCCACCTATGCTATATAGAAATGTGTGTGGTACAGCCTATCTGCCAACTCTGCTATACACAAAGATGTGTGGTACAGCCTATCTGCCACCTACATTATATACAAAGATGTGTGGTACAGCCTATCTGCCACCTATGCTATATACAGAAATGTGCGGCAGCCTATCTGCCACCTATGCTATATACAAATGTGTGTGGTACAGCCTATCTGCCAACTCTGCTATACACAAAGATGTGTAGTACAGCCTATCTGCCACCTACGCTATATACAAAAATGTGTGGCACAGCCTGCCACCTATGCTATATACAAATTTGTGTGGTACAGCCTATCTGCCACCTCTGCTATACACAAAGATGTGTGGTACAGCCTATCTGCCACCAACACTATATACAAAGTATGTGGTACAACCTATCTGCCACCTGTGCTATATACAAATATTTGTGGTACAGCCTATCTGCCACCTACACTATATACAAAGATGTGTGGTACAGCCTATCTGACACCTATGCTATATACAAATATGTATGGTACAGCCTACCTGCCACCTACATTATATGCAAAGATGTGTGGTACAGCCTATCTGCCACCTACATTCTATGCAACGATGTGTGGTACAGCCTATCTGCCAACTACGCTATATACAAAGATGTGTGGCACAGCCTATCTGCCACCTATGCTATATACAAATTTGTGTGGTACAGCCTATCTGCCACCTCTGCTATATACAAAGATGTATGGTACAGCCTATCTGCCACCTAAACTATATACAAAGATGCGTGGTGCTCCCTACCAGCCAACTCTGCTATACATAAAGATGTGTGATACAGCCTATCTGCCACCTATGCTATATACAAAAATGTGTAGAAAAGCCTATCTGCCACCTCTCCTGTTGGAATAGAAGTGTAGAGGTCAAGGTAATGAAAGACTATGAGGAAGAAGGATCTGGAAAAAATACAGTCTATCTAACACTTACTCTGTTGGAGTAAAATGTAGAAGGTAGGCTAAGTGATGAAAAATTTTGAGGAAATAGGGTCTGGCAAACATAGATATTGTACAGCCTCTATGCTCCGTAGGCTTTGTGCAAAGGTTAACTCACACAATGTTTTACTGCCTAGATTGTTGTGGTAATTGTATAAAGGAATATGGGATAATTGAGAGTGACATGGCAGCTTATATCTCCTTGAATACAAATGACTGTCATGTCTTTATAGGAAAAAGATGTACTTCAGTTGTGATGGGGGAAGGATTAAATCAGGAGTGAAAGAGGCTATCACTTGTTTTCTCTTAGAAATGGCACAGTGACCTGTACCACTGAAAACACATATGGATCCTTTTTGTGGCTTTACAATTGTAAATTAATGGACCTTGTATATCCAGTTAGATTTGCAGAATGTTATAACCTATGTTATTATTGTTTTAATTAATACATAACCAGACTAAATACCACTAAAACCAAAGCTGCATTCCCATATAATCTTTGTAAACAAGACACTTTATTAAGTTACTCAGTCACACATTATACTACTGAAAAGAGGTAAAATCACATTTCTATCTGCTGAATATAGGCTAACCATAGCTTATTACCATGTTAAGGCAAATAATTAGCATACTCACTTCGCACATAAAGAACTTTAACATAACAAACTTACAATGAAGAGAAAAGCTGAATATTCACTATCTCCGTGATACTGGAAGAGGCAGCATATGTGCACAGCTGATGATCCAGCTTTAGACTGCATCTTGAGTGCTGCTCATTTAGTGTGGGGAAAGCAGACTGAGCTGGCAGAGTCAGTAAGTATAAACTATAGATGCAGAACATGGGAATCACCATTCAGCCATCTGAGTTATGCAAAACTTGGAATTCACAAACAATTGGAGGCAGAAGTGGGTGAAATCACAGGCTCAACTCCACTACAAGAACAGAGTGAGTTAGATTTCAACCATACAAAAATTAACACATAGCATGTGTATGAGTCCCCAACAAAACCCAGCAGGTAGTCCCAGAGACCAGTCACCCAGCAGGCAGAACACATCTAGAAAGGTGATAGGTATCCGGTGTGTGTAGCAGTATGAAGGTGCAAGTATGAGCAAGTAAGTAAAGGGATAGAAAGAGAGATGTCGATGCAACCTATGGTCAACAAAAGATGAAAATGTTGTTGTTTGTCTTTCAGCTTTTCCTGGTCAGGGGTCGCCAGAGCAGAACTCCGGTCCAGTAATGATTGGCTGTAAGTTTTTACGGTGCTGAGTTGCCAGCTCGATGCCCAACCTACAACGAAGGCACTCCCATTCACGCATGTCTTTCGGAGTGCCACCGACTGCAGGGAGGACATGCAGACTCCACACAGAAGGCACTCCCTGCAGTCCAGCCGAGAATAGAACGGGAGAACCTCTTGCTGTGAGGCAACAATGCTGCCTCTGCACCAAGATGAAAATAAATGTGCATATTTAATCGATACTTAGTATCATTTTATTCTTCAAAAAAAAAAAAAATGTACCACAAAGGGAGTACGAACTTCATTAATCTAAATAGTAAAAACAAATGAAACAGTTATACAAATAAATTGTAGACTGTTTGGAGCTTTTGGAGGTTACTGGTTTATCATTTTATTCTTATTAACATCTTTGGCCACTCCTCATTTGTCAGTTTTAGACTATTATTTTATAAATGACACAAGCCAGCCTGATACCTGGTATGAAAGTTTAATAACATTTAAACCCTTAAATGGTATAAAAGATGCTGCTGCTGTATTTATACTGCTATTATAATAATTTTGTGTAATCTTTATGAAAATGATTTATAGTTTCAGCTTAAGAGCATACCGTTGGGTTCAATGCATGATGTTTGCTATTGACGCGATTAATGAAAATCCCACTATCCTACCAAATCTCACTCTGGGATTCAGGATTTATGACACCTGCCAGACAGTAGCAAGGACACTTCATGGCACATTGTGGATGCTGACCGGTGAGGATGTACCTGTTCCAAACTACCATTGTCATGGACACACTCTGTCATCATTAGCAGCCATCATTGGGGATTCTTCTTCTGGCTGCACAATTCCAATGGCTCAGCTGCTCGGACTTTACAGACATCCTCAGGTGAGACAGAAATTATAGGATTTCCATTTGCTGTGTACAGTGAAATGACATTACACTGTAAAATCTGAATGAAAACCCTATTCACTTCCTATAAGAACCTGCTTTCTATTACAACCTTATAGCAGAGAATGCTGACAGATATACCTTTAATTGCTTTAATATGTAAGGAGCAGCTATGTAGAAAATTAAGCCACCAAAGCTCAGAGTGCAGTTCTTTATTTTGTTAATGAGTTGCTTTAGTTAACAAATAAGAACACACTCCGTATACTTAATATTCAACCACATTACACTGATGAATGATTTGTAGAAGGTCAACATCGATTCTAAAATTGTTATTTTAAATCCTATGCATTATGCTTAATACTGGAAAGATCCTGTTATCCAATAACAGTCATTATAAAATGAACAAAGAAATAATTAATAATCTCTGATTGGTCAGTTTCTGCTTCTAATCATGTCCTTGTAGCATCATAAACCCACAACTTGGGATTACTTCCAAAACTTTCAAATCTAATAAAAATCAAAACACATATCACGCTACAGCAACCTAAGAAAATAGGGGTCTATATTAGAACATCGAAGTTTCAAAACTTCAAATGTTCTAATATCGACCCCTATTCAGCAAAAACTGAAAATATCAAAGCAACAGAAAACTGAATTTTTCCTAGAGAAAGAATTTGGTTGTCCATTTCTGTAGCTTCAGTATTTTCAGCGCTGTGGTGGAAAGTTACTGGTTGGGTTCAGGTAAGTGTGCGATTGAGTGCGGGTTAGGTTAGTTAGGGTTAAGGTGCGGGTTAGGTATGTGTGCAATTGTGTGGACGTGAGGGTTAGGGTGGGTTAGGTGAGTTAGGGTTAGGAAGTGGGTTGGGTATGTATGCGATTGTGTGGACGTGAGGGTTAGGGTGGGTTAGGTGAGTTAGGGTTAGGGCATGGGTCAGGTAAGTGTGTGATTGTGTGGACGTGAGGGTTAGGGCAAGGTAGATGAGTTAGGGTTAGGGTGTGGGTGAGGTGAGTGTGCGATAGTGACGGACCTTAGGGTTAGGGTTTGGGTTAAGGTAAGTGGATAGTTAGTGGTGTGTGTATAGTTTAGTGTAGGGTTAGGTGTAAGATTTTAGGTGTATGTGTATGGATTGCTGTTTGTTTGGTGTGCTTGTGTTGTGTGTATGTGTTTTGGAACAGCACATTTTTTTCCCTAGGAAAAAATTCGCTGTTCTGTATGTTTGATGTTTTCAGCTTTCGCTGAATAGGGGTCGATATTAGAACATTCGAAGTTTTGAAACTTCGATGTTCTAATATAGAGCCGAAAATAGTTATGTCAGAAATCCTCGTTTCTCTCTCAGTGTATTCCAGTATGATCATGACAGTCACTACTTGTCATTTCTAAACAGAAGAAAATTTCACAAGTAAAATGAATTAATTTCGTCTTTTGAGATTAATGGCTAATGAACTGCATTGCTAGAAGTCGGCCATGACTCCCCTATATCCAGGGAAGTCAATTAATTCTGATTTCAAACTGACAGTTTAATTCCTGTAGGCAGGAAGTAAAAAGAAATAAACTTCCCCAACAAAGAATCCCCCGCCCCACTTGCATAAAGATACAGACTGGTAAATGAAAGTGATAATACTTATCTGCATTTTACATACAGGATTCACACTGAGACTATGTCCAAGGAAGATAAATGCAATCATTAAATCATTTAATAATCTACATGCAGCAATTACTTGTGTTCTGAAGCTACAGTCTGAATATGCTACATGTGTTACTGGGCCATGATCATTGGTCAGAGAAGTCAAAGATTCACCTCCTCTAAAAGATTTACATGAATAATAAACAGCAGAAAAAAGTATAGAATAAGCAGTATTCTCTCATTTGCTAAGAAAAAATGCCTTTTTCCAAAAGTTCACTGCCAATGAATAAATCTCACTTGTTGCATGCTATACTAAGACCTTTACCAGTAATATATGACCACTGCTTCCATACCTGCACTCTGTAGCTAATGAGAAGATGTAACTAGATTATGGTCTTCCTCTCCTATTAAAGGACAACAATGGGATTCTATTATTAAATGCTCAACTTCTCTGTCCTTTTTCTCCCTATTTACTGTCTCTGCTATGAAAATACAACAGTACAGGATTTAAAATATTTTAAATTGATTGTTTCCCTGCATTAGAACAGTACCTTACTGTACTGTGGTAGTTTCACTTGTACTGTGGTAGTTTTACTTTCAAAAAACGTTTATCCCACCCTAGAAAAGCTTGCTGCAGTCTCCAATTCACTGATGTAATCAAGGCCAATGACTACAGGTAGTTTTCTGGCCATCACCCCAATCATCCTAAAAACCCAGCCATGCTGTGATGACACAGCTCCCTGGTCCTTCCCCTGCCCAAATAGAAATTAAAGGCTAGAACAAGAAACAGTACTACTCAAGTCTCCTGCTGTAAGCTGTCAATCACAGCAGGTAATAGCACAAATTACCCTTAGCACTTTGACAACTTGGGAAGTTAGGTGTGAAAGGGGATGGGAGATGAGTCAAGGTAGTACAATTCGGGCTTCACAAAAGACTGCAATTTAGCTATTTTAAAAAGAAGCAGCAGTAGAAAGCACTTTGAAAGTCTGTTCTGTGGCATTTGCACTGTTTGTGTTTTAAGTAGTCATTGAAAGGCATGAAATGTTACTTAAAACTTACTGACTGAAAGACAATAGTGTATGCATGTAAAATCAATCCAGTGACAGGAACTTTAGGAAGAAAGAGGCCTGCGTGATGCAAATTTTTTATAGGCAAGCACTGCATTGTAGGATACCTAGAGGCAGACTAAATAATCAGAATGTCTTCAAGATGCCACACTCCATGTGGTCAGACTCAGAAATTATGTACAAAAATATTTAAAAACCTGTAAATAGTCCCAGAGTGGTGTTAAAATGTAGGAAACACCAAACCATGATGAAATAAACATGTTTTTGAGTCTGTGGGTGCACTTCTCCTTTAAAAGATGTACAGTTCATTATATTTTTGTCATACACGACTGAAGTCTTCCTCATCGTACTAAATGTATGAAAAAACTCAAAATTGCCCATCTGCTCCAGGTTACAAAACAAGGATTCCTCCACTTTCCACTGACAAAATACTAGCAAAGCAACGAAAATAATTAATATAACTGTCACTTTTGTGTTGATATATGAATAAATGAGTCTTCATGGGTTCTGTTAAAGCAGCTTTATTCCATACAAACACATTACTGTAAAGCTTATTTGACTATGACTAAGTAACTTATATATAAACTAACTGCTGTGATCATACATGCTTACACACTGTCTGTTTCTCCAAAATGGCACTAGGGATTGCACGCATCTGGAATTTATAAATGCATGCACAGCCTCATATGCTTCTTAGACATAGTGCATACACACTACACTCTGATGTACATTCTCCCTCTTTAAGAAATAGATCATGCAATTTGTCATGAGATATTTAGCATGCAAAAATGACAAATAATCTAGAGACATACATTATACAATACTAGATCAGTTTCTGATTCTAATCATGTATATACACTCAAGTCCACGTTGCTGTGTATTTCACACTAGGCTTAGAAACTCACCCATATCATGTGACATAAAATTGGGAATCAGTTCTAGCAACTGGAACAGTCTCTGCAAAATGGTTGTCCTGTGGAATGTTCGAATTACTCTCTGGAACAGAATCAGACTTTTGAACACAAACTGGTCTGGAAACAATGTCTGACACAGTCTTTGATTTAGAGTCTGCATCACAGATACAATGTTGTGATTGCAGTGGTAATGACTGTGGTACAGGAAGAAGATGTCTGCAATTCCTCCTATACACAGATGCGGGTTATCTGTCCTATTCGATCGATACCTTTCGTTGTCTAGATTCATACCATCTCTCTTTCCCTCAATGAAAGAAGCAATCTGCTCTGTCTTTCAAAACTAGATTTCTGGATATTATGCTTCTTGAACAATTGAGCCTTGATGGTTTTATTGTTCTTAACTTTAGGCCTCAATAAATTGGAATTAATGGGTAGCATAGTTCTAATTTGTCTGGAAAGTAGTCTTTGAACAGGTAAGCCAAGAATATTGTCACAAAGTATGTTTCTGAGATTAAGTAAATTCAAGAAGACATCAGTATTGTCATGCTATGACTTTTCTAGTAATTGCTTTGCACTCTGTACTGCACATTCAGCTAGACAATTGGATTGAGGATATTCAGGACTACTAGTGACATGTACAAAGTCCATTTCTCTCACAAATTTCTGAAACAATTGGCTAGTAAATTGAATACCATTGCCAGAATAAAGGTTGTGTGGACTACCATGAACTGAAAAATGACGTTTAAGCTTAGTAATAACAGCTGTTGAGGTTACGTTTGGTAGCAGATCAATCTCAAACAGGTTTGAGTAAGAGTCTACTAAAACCAAATAGTGTTGATTATTCCATTCAAAGATATCAATTGCAACAGTAGACCAAGGTAGTCCAGGTATTGGATTTAGCCGAAGTGGTTCCATTTGCAAATGTGCTCTGATGCTATTACATATCGAACAAGAAGAAAGAACACCATCAATGTCTTTTTGATAATGAAGGCCAAAATACTAGTTCTCTGGCTCTTCTCTTGGTAGGTAATAAACCTGTGTGGCCACAATGCAAAATCTGGATATATTCATGCTGTAACGAAGCAGGAACAACAATTTAGGTCCTTTGAAAATAATACCATCCTCCATCAACAATTCATCTCTGTAGGGAAAGTATGATTGCACCTCAGGTGATATACTATATTGTTTTCACAGCCATCCAACACTGATGTAGTGATTGAGCTTTTGTAAAATTGGATCAATCATAGTATGATCTCTCAACTCATCAAGTCTAGTGGTGGAAAAATTACGCACTGACATTATATCAAAGTCAAAATTTTCATCATCAAGTTGTTCAAAGCTGATTGTTTTGGTTCTACTTGATCAATTTGTTTTCTTGTACAACCTTTCTTTACAATTGTGTGAGGCTTACTTGACTTGCAGAACTTTTGAAAGTTGTTCCATTTCTTACACTTATGACAATGCTGAGCATATGTTAAACACTTCTCCCTTTTAGACTCATGGTTTGCACCGCAATTTCGACAGTTAACAATAAAGCTAGACTTGAGTTTTGCTGACTCATGCTTGTATGGCACTGATATGGTGGTGGAGCTTGCACTTCTCCTGGAACTTTCTGGAAAACCTGGGACCTTCTTTGGAATTCCTGTGGTCGTCTTTGCTTAGGCCTGTTTCTGCTTGCCACATGTTGCATACTGTCTATATTTGCTCTGGAGCTTTCTGAAACCGTGCTTTTGTTACCTGTAAGCATATTTGTGTGTCTTTCTGTCACTTCATGGATCTGACAAATCTCACTGTCATGAAGCAAAATCTTCTTCACTGCAGCATTATTAATACCACATACTTTATCAGCTCATCTTTCAAGTCACCAAACTGACATATTTTGGCCTTATTCCTCAAGTCAGTTATATAAGCTGTAAATGTTTCCCCTGGCTTCTGATTTCTTGTGTAAAACAAATGCATCTCTAGCATAATGTTCGTCTGAGGGTTGCACATTTCTCTGAACTTATGCTGGGTCTTCCCTGGATTGAGCTTGCACAACAATACTGCAGTTTGCACCCTCACCTTCATACACTGCTGGTGCATACACAAATGATCGCTCTCTTTCTATAGCCTCGGATCCTGCTAGATTTAACAAAATGAAGGCCCTTCTTTATGCATCTCTATCTGCATAAGCTGCTTGTATGAAAGTATAATACTCCTCTTCAAATATTCTCCAGTTCTCTGCAATATTCTGGTCAAACACAAGTGGTTATGGTTTTCGAAATCCATCTGCCATATTAACACATATCAGCAAAAGGTATTGCAATACGTATAAATATACATATACACACATATACGTGCATAAGTAATCTGCATGAACACTCAGCTTGACTAATGCTCTTCTGCTTTATATCTGCACTTTATTTCTTTGTGCTTATCTGCACTGTGTGAATGAATAACCATGTAGTGCTTTCAATTAAGTGAACTTTGCAAAATAAACCTCTTGGGCTTCTAAATGCTTTATTGCACTTTGCAAAATACCTTTTCAAATGTCCTAATGCTTCACTGGGCTTTATGAAATGTCTTTACGTTTCTTGATGCTCTTTTGTACATTGCAAAATAACCTTTTAGCTTTCTTGTTGCCTTACGAAACTCAGCAAAATAACTTTTCAACTTAATTACTGCTTTATGGAGCTCAACAGAAAACTTTCTTGGACTTTGCGATGCTTTTTATGAAGCTTTCAATTGGTAAAGACATAAAGGAATACTTTCTCGTGCTTTGTGATTCTTTTTATGAAATTTTTGATAAGTAAAGGCAGAAATGCTAAAATCATTGGCTTTTGGAATTGGTAAAGGCTAAAATGCTAAAGTAACTGCTTGGAAATTTATTGATGAAGGGAGGCACTTTATACACAGTGAACCCTTTGAAATACATGCACAGTAATAAGCACATACTGTAAACATGTTTACACAGTCTGAAATACTTCGAATGACTTTAATTACCTCTTTGATACCAAATGGAGTCATAGTTATGCCCAAACACAGCACATTGCCCAACATAGCAGTCGTTTTGCTTTATTTTTATCTACTGTGCCCCTTTTCTTTCTTTATGCCCAGCATACTTTCTTTGTGCTTGTTTTACCCTTAACATGCCCAGTCATGCCTCCAACACACTCTTTCTACCTTAAACATGCTCGTTTTGTACTTTAACATGTTTGTTTTGTACTTTAACATGCTTGTTTTGCACTTTAAACATACTTGTTTTGCCAAACACTTTTATCTAAACATTTGCTTTAGTTGCCAAACTCTTTTGAGCTTTCCGCTTGCCTGATAATGCAGTTTATGCCCTTGTGATGACTTTTTTTTTGCATCTTTTGCATCGAGTAAATCATTTGTGTTGCTTTTCTTTACCTTTAATTCCTTCTGATTATGTTCACACTGTTTTTCTCTTGATTTTACCTTCACTGTCACCTTTACATCTCACGGCTCCAAATGTTTTGTTCTTTTCCATCCCAGTTCTGACACCATGTCGCTTTTATGTTGGTACACAAATAAATGAGTCTTTATGGGTTCTATTTAAGCAGCTTTATTCTATACAAACATATTACTGTAAAGCTTATTTGACTATGACTAAGTAACTTATATAAAACCTAACTGCTGTGATCATACATGCTTACACACTGGCTGCTTCTCTAAAAAGGCACTTGGAATTGCACATGTCTGGGATTTATACATGCACGCATAGCCTCACATGACATGCTTCTTAAAGACATAGCGCACACACTACACTCTCATCTAAAATAACAATGTTCTTGGAAAACCTGATCAGAAAGGCACTTTGGCATACAACAGTAACAAGATTAACAAATACTTAGGGAACGAAATCAAACTTCATTTGATTAAAAAAAAAACTAACACAATGCATATATTCAAATCCTTAGAATGGAAAAACTCAGCAATGTAGCTAATTCTTTGGACAGTTTTTGAAAAGAAGCAAAAGTTCTACATTTAAACCTGTCCAAAACAATGTATGTAACAGTGAATTTGCTAATGCTATAGCCAGTTTAAAAAACTGTAACTGAATTCAACATTCCATACCTACTTCTTGCCATCCCTATGGTTACTCTACAAAGAGAAGCACTGGCATTTCAGGAGTCAGTCTCACTCATACGCTCAAATGTGTAACATCATTTCAGCTAATTTAATGCTATATTTTGGTAGCTTCTTCTCATGTTTTTTTCCAAGATTTATTGCATTACAAAAAATAAAAACAGTAGCCTAGAAGTCAGTCAAATCATATCAGAAAGATTTAGTATCTGTTTACAGCAGTCATCAATTTTCAATCAATGAATCAGATATGACAAAAAGGAGCAAAACAATAAATAAATTCAGAATCTATTTTAGAAAGAAGATAGGACACTCTGTGGTATAGTTAATAGTCTGATAAGAGCACACTTGTGGCACAAAGGCACTCAATGCAAGTCTCTCCTTCTTTATCGGTCTTATTTGATGATAATTCACACATCATTGTCTTATTCCTTACTTGTTCAGATATGTAGTGTATAGGGCCATATATGTAAGTAAAATAACATTCAAACAGACAGAAAATAACATCTCTGTAATTCTTGCCACAGTATGAAAACCAACCCATCACTTCTATGAATATCTTCAGGGATTTTTTTGAAATGTTCATTGTTTTTACAGTTTCTGCTAATTATTATTATTTTTAGCTAAACACTGACAAAACCAAGATCTTCCTCTTCAAAGATGATTCAGTAGTCAAAGGAGCTCCCTATCTTTTTTTTCTCCTTTCTTCTCAGTCTTCATAACTAAACCTTGCAATGACATCAACATTTGAGTGGTGCATAGCTACAGTTACCCCACTCCACAAGGGGGGATCCACCTTGGATCCCGGGAACTACCGTCCCATCGGTCTGGCAAGCCTGATCTGCAAGGTCATGGAATGCATTATCACTGAACTTATAAACAAAGACATTGGCAACCTTCAAACATTGGACCCCAGCCAGTTTGGGTTCGTGAATGGCCAATCTTGTCTCCTGAACCCGATTGACTTCTTTGAATCAGTCTCCAGAGCTGTGGACGAGGGTAAGGTGGTCCACATAGCCTATCTGGACCTCGCCAAGGCCTTCAATACCATCCCCCACTATGGAATCATAGATAAACTTACTAAGCTGGGCATAAATACCTATGTCACTCGATGGGTTGTCAACTGGCTTACTGAGAGAACTCAGGCTGTAAAAGTAGCCAACTCCAAATCTAGCTCCAGACAAGTGACAAGTGGTGTACCTCAGGGTTCAGTCCTGGGACCACTCTTGTTTAGTATCTACTTCTCTGAAGTACTGGTCAACACTAAGGGACTCTGGGTAACAAAGTTCGCAGAAGACTGCAAACTGGAAGCCATTACTGAATCTCCAAATTATGTGGATATTCTACAAAAGGGCCTTACAGAAACAGATGCTTGGTACCAGAGCCATGGGCTCAAGCTTAATGCCAAGAAATGTATAGTTATCCCCTTTGGGAAAAAAGATGTACCCATGAATTACCACATAGGTGGCAGTACACTAAACACCGAAAGTTTAATGAGAGACTTAGGGACACAGGTAGACAGTGGTCTCACCTTCGATAACCACATCGCGACAACAGTCAGGAAATCCTTCTATGTGGCACACCTCATCACTAAGGGCTTTTCATCCAGAAAAAAGGAGGTCATTGTCCCACTGTACTCATCCCTCATTAGACCCATTATAGAGTATAACGCCCCATTTGGTATGTACCTCAAAAGACATCTGCAACAGCTGGAAAGGCCACAGAAATACCTCACTAAAAGAATCACAGGCCTAAAGCCGATGTCATATGCTGACCATCTAAAAAAACTTCAGCTATACTCTGTGGCATATCGTCTACTCAGAGGTGATCTCTGATTAACATACAAGGCTATGTCAAACCCTGAGCTGTTGGACATGCTCCACTTAAAGAAATCCCAATCCCTCAAAGTCACATGCTCCAGGGATCTAAATCTTGTCATTACAATGAACAAAACATGCTGGAGGGATAGGTTCCTGAGCCAGAGACTCCCCATAGTCTGGAATAGATTGCCCATACATGTCAATCAGAGCACCTCCTTGGCCGTCTTCAAAAGGAACCTTGATGATTGGATGGGAGATAGGAAATTCACCCTGGGGACCATGTCAGTCGCCCTGCTATACAGGGGTCCAGGGAAGTAAATATTGTGGGAAGAAATATCCAGGGAATTGTTATGGTTAGGCTTGTATAGGCCTTAGGGCTGATAACCTAGTACCAACCTATGAACCTATGAACCTATGATTTTCTATGCCAGTGATATGATGTATTCAAATCCAACTCAGACACACAAGACACACAGCCATTTCCAAGACCTTCATGCACTTATCAAATGGATCAACAAATACAACCTCCTACTAAATAGAGCAAAACTAAAACAGTGTTATTTGGCATTATAAACAAACTGGAAAAGAGTTCCAACCCCATGGGAATTTTTCAGCTTAAATAATGAGTCCATTGAAACTTATACTGCTTTCAAATACTTTGGTGTCTGGTTACAGCAGTCATCAATTGTCATCTGCAAATATCTGTAACTCTTCAAAAGCTACAAGGAAATAGGTAGTAGTTGCAGAATACAATTTATCACTACCTATTACAGGGAAACATGACATATTTGCACAAGTAGAATACAGACTTCCACTAAATGTTACAGTGAAAGGGGTTGTACTTGCACACCTAGAATATAGTTTTTCACCAACTGTTACAGGGAAAGTGGTTGTAATTGCACAACTACAATACAGACTTCCACTAACAGCTACAGGGAAAGGGCTGTATTTGCACAAGAACAGTACAATATTCAACTAAAAGCTACAGGGAAAGGGATTGTACTTATACCTAGAATACAGTCCTCCATAACCGATACAGGGAAAGGGGTTCTATTTACAAAACTAGAATACAGCCTACCACAAACAGATGCAGGGAAAATGGTTGTATTTGCACAACTAGAATACAGTCTTCCGTTAACAGCTACAGGGAAATGGGTTGTATTTGCACAACTAGAATACAGTCTTCCACTAACAGCTACAGATTAAGTGGTTGTATTTGCACAACCAGAATACAGTCTTCCACTAATAGCTACAGGGAAAGGGGTTCCACTTACACAACTAGAACACAATCTTCTATAACTGCTAGAGAAAAGGGGTTGTATTTCACAACTAGAATACAGACTTCCATTAACTGCTGCAGGGAAAGAAGTTGAATTTGCACAACTAGAATACAGTCTTCCACTAACAGATACAGGGAAAGGGATTGCATTTGAACAACTAGAATACATTCTTCCATTAACAACTAAAGGGAAAGGGGTTGCATTTGTACACATAAAATACAATCTTCGACTAACTGCTACAAGGAAAGGGCTGTATTTGAACAAAGAGAATGCAGTCTTCCATAAACAGCTAATGAGAAAGGGTTTGTACTTGCACAAGCAGAATACAGTCTTCCACAAACTGCAACAGGGAAAGGGGCTATATTTGCACAACTAGTATGCAATCTTCCAATAACTGCTACAGGGAAAGGCATTGTATTTGCACAACTAGACTACTGTCTTTCAGTAACAGCTACCGGGAAAGGGGTTGCATTTGCACAACTAGACTACTGTCTTTCAGTAACAGCTACCAGGAAAGGGGTTGCAGTTGCAAAACTAGAACACAGTCTTCCACTAGCAGCTACAGCAAAAAGGGTTGCATTTGCAGAAGTAGAATGCAATGTTCCAGTAACTGCTACATGGAAATGAATTGTATTTACACAAATAGAAAAGAGTCTTCCAATTTTCTCATAGCTTTTAGTGGAAGAGTGTATTCTAGTTGTGCAAATGCAACCGCTTTCCCTGTAGCTGTTAGTGGAAGACTGTATTCTGATTGTTCAAATCCAACCCATTTCCCTGCAGCCATTAGTGGAATAACATATACTAGTCGGGAAAATACAACTCATTTCCCTGTAACAGCAGATATCGGAAGACTGCATTCTACTTGTGCAACTACAACCACTTACTTGTAGCAGTTGGTCTAAGACTGTATTTTACTTGTGGAAACACAGCCCCTTTCTCCATAGCTGACCCCTTTCTCTGTAGCTGTTAGTGGAAGACTTATTGTAGTCATGCAAATGCAAGCACTTTCCCTGTAGCTTTTAATGGAAGACTGTATTCTAGCTGTGCAAATGCAACCCCTTTCCCTTTAGGAGTTAGTGAAAGACTTAGTTCTGCTTGTGGAAGTCCAACCTCTTTTCCTGTAGCAGTTAGTGGAAAACTGTATTCTGTATAGACATGTATGCTTAATGTTATTTTTCCCCTACAACTGCAGAGGAGAAAGCTAGCAATCTTGAAGCCCATGCTGACAGATTGGTGAGGTTGCAATGAGAGTACAGTGAGTACAGATTTATCTTGCAGTATATAGTGTAATAAATAAGAAGGAGTACATTGTTAACTGCCAGTAAGTATAGTGTGTTCTGTGTGTACCGAATAAATAAAAAGTTTGTCAGACATATAGTGATTTGCAGGATATGCAGTAGTACTGAATGTAGAATATCAACTGTAAGAAAGCACTGTGTCATGCTACTGAAATTTATTTATTTATTTTATTTAACATTTGTTAACCAGGAAATTCCGACTTGGAACAAAGCCAATTTTCAGCAGAGGCCCGGGGAGAAATGCTCCAGATGCATGTCTTTAAAAATTTATACCACAAACTGTTGTGTTTAATATGGTTTGTTGTTGAAGAAATACAATGTGTAAAACAAGATTTAAATGAAATATGAAAAATGTCCTGTACTAACATCTGAACCTTGATTAGTAATGTGTAATGGATTGCAGTGTGTCACCTGCAGCATTGCCTTGTGTTAACCTTTGCATTTCAGATCAATGTAGTCCTGAATGTGGGCATGCTGATGCAGGCAAGTATGAGAATATAATAGGTAGGGACTGCAAGTATATGGTGTCCAAATGTATAAGGGTCGGGTATGCAACCCAGCACCCTGCTATACTCTCTACAGATCACATACATTCATATCTGCTAGGGGTTAAATGTGTACATCAGCTTTCAAAGGATTAATACACAGTACAATAAATATCTGTCAGGCATGTATGTTCAATGGTCACTACAGTCTTTGGTGACACTCCACTTAGATTAGAAGGTCAGACTGTCTAACCAAGTGAATATTAGGCAGAAATCAGTCAACCAAGATACAGCACCCCCCCCCACCACCAGTAGCTCAGTGTCTTGAGAAATAGATCTGTTGTATGTTTTTGCATACACAGACCACGGTTTGAATCCAAAGTGTGGTACTAAGATGTGTGAATATTTACAGACAAGTAATTCTTTATATGCATACAGATAGTCAGGTAGTGTTAACAGATATTTTCTCCAGAGGTTTTACAGGTAAAGAAATGATTGTAGTAGCTGTATGATGGGTATACTAGCAAATTGTGTGTCCAAATGTTCCAGTGTCCAACCCCATACCTACAAGGGACAGCAGGATAGGTACATAGAGCATGCACTCTTCCTGATACATGTCTCTCAAGTATCATGCTGTCACAGCTAGTGATCACTGTTGTCAATAACCTTGGACACAGATAAGAATTTAGTTGAAGAATGCCAGTACCATGCTCACACATCAATGCAGGCTACACCTTGTTAGTCCTATATGTAACTCTGACATGCATGAGTCCCCTCCTGCCATGTACCCAGAGTAGTCACACTTTACCCCATACTGTTCCAGCTTCATAGTTTAACAGTTATGTATGTGCTACAGAAGCAATGGACCACAGGTAGATGTAAAGTGAGGGCAGACCTGTAAAGTATTGCGCAGTACTGTTGTGAAAAATAGAAGCCTATACAGATGTTAATGGACTTTTGTTCTCTACCCCCCCCATCTGCATCAATAATTGTTATCCATATACTACGGGTATGTTGTTCTCAAAATCTAATGTTGGGACTTGTGTTTTATTATTGTTCATATATTTAATTGTTTACATATTAACATACCTTGTTCAAATGCTATTGTTGGTGGCCTGTTGACACACATTTAGCTGGCATGCTGTTAAAATTCTAACTGTTATTCCTTATATGCATGTGTTCTGTTTGCTATGCAATTGTGTGAATTCCACTGTTCTGGGTTAATTGGAACACCCATACATGCTGCTATAACTAATTTTGAAATGGTTTGTTCATGACTAACCAACACATTTTTTAAAACCTCAGCAACATAGCATGTTTGGGAAAGCTGATCCCGGCGGATCCGCCTGTCCCACCTCATCTGGCCATGAAACCAGGGACTCAGTGTGTCTAGGACCCAAATCAGAACTGCTCCCTCCACTGGTCCTGCACCACCCTTGGTTGGAACCAACTCAGGAGATGGGGCCCATCGCCCTGGGAGCAGACATGGAGAGGAACCAGTCACTTGCAGGAAGTTTTGGGGTATGGTGCACAGTGTCATCTGCTCAGAGTTGGATGTACACCTGTGCCAGATCAAGGGCCAACTGGGTCACCTTGAGGGGCAGCCTGTTCCTGTTGTCCAGCCCCCAGTACAGCCACCTTTGGGGCCGTGAAGGTGCAGTGGTGACTGCCCCCACTGTATCCATTTGGAGACTCATGGGCCTCTGATTCGCAACTGCCCTCCCTGTCCAAGGTATTCACCCCCCCTCATGTGTCATATACTGCCCCTGTCTGCTGTCTTGTGTGTCTTATCTGTCTGTGAATACAACCTATCTTACCCAACCTACTTCCCCAAACATACCCTACAGCCCTTCCCCAACATCCCACTCTGACTTTAAAAAAAAAGACCAACTGTCATTGCCCCATATATAGCTCTACATTTTGCCCCTGTGTACAGTGAAGTAAATCAATATACCCTCAAATTACTCCCTGTGGGGTGTAAGGCTGTAAATTCCAAATTTTCAACTTCATTCACAGTTTTGGTGAAGAAGAAAGGTAGAGCTATGGTCCTTTCCTTCACCCACCCTGCACATCCCTAGCTACTTTTCCTAATGTTTTATCCCCTGCTTGCCCCCATTTCACCACTTTCCTATCACCCTTTTTTCTTTTCTTTTCTTTTGTAATTAGTGTGGGTTTAAGCAGGAATAAGCAGCACTAAGCGAAGCCAAGCAGGACTAAGTGCCTTTGGCATCGCTTAGCATCGTGCAAACTCATACAAACCCGCATACAACTGCTTAAAACTGCTTTAATCACTCTGTCTCAATCTGCACAGCAACAAAATAACCAGCTATTGCAGATCTCAAACCCAGAACCCTGTGCTCTACAGTCAGAGCAACATTATGCCATACGAGCTGTGGGAACATGTAATGCTTTTACAAATATATCATGCATTACAGTAATTTAACATAAGGGAAAAATACACATCCCTGGACCCTGTGCACTCCAGTCACAGCAACTACCACTACTCCACATGAGCTGTTGGACCTAGCAATGCTTCAGTAAATATATCATGCAGGATGGTCATCCAACATTAGGGAAAAAACATGGAATTTGTAATGTTTTGTGTGTGTGTGTGTGTGTGTGTGTGTGTGTGTGTGTGTGTGTGTGTGTGTGTGTGTGTGTGCATGCGTGTGTGTGTGTGTGTGTGTGTGTGTGTGTGTGTGTGTGTGTGTGTGTGTGTGTGTGTATATATATATATATATTTATATACACATATACATATACTCAACCTCTTAGTGCAGGAGATCTGGACAAAGCCTGACAAATTGGGGGGACAAATGCCCATAAATAGGGACATATTTTAATTATTGATTTTATAAGCTTAAAAAGTTGCTACAGTAACATGGTCTGACACCCAAATGCTTCTCATTATTTAGTGACTTTAGTCCTCACATCATCCCAGTGATTTGTCAGAAATCCACAACAGTTATGGGGAACAGACCAAAGATATGAATCAAACATCTGGACATGCTATGAAAATCTGGATAGTTGAGAGGTATGACTGCAGTCATGTAACATTAGGGAAAAACACTGAGCTGCCAAGCATTTCACCCAGCACCTTCTGAGCTATTGTCTGAGGATCACAATACTACACCAAATCAGCTCTGGGGAATTGCTGATGCATTTGCAAATATATAGTGCACGCTACAGGGATGTAACTGCAAGGAAAAACAGACATTGGTGAGAAATTGTCTACCCAAAACCATGTGCACTACAGTCAAAGCACAATACCAGTAAGCCAACTGACCTCTACAGTATAACAACTGTTTTAACAAACATATCCTGATTGCCAGTCACACACTACTCCTATATATACTGCCCCAAATAACAGTGTACTTGGAATCCTGATGTTTTAAGGGACATGTCTCAAGTCTTCCACTACAATACAGCTGATAGACCCCGAGCAACTGTAGCAGTATGCACAGTCAGATAGAAAAGGATCTATGACACTCACATCTGCCCCTCTCCCTATTCAGTCCAACAAGCATTTACACACTACACTGCTACACAATCATGGAAGTTTGTTAACAATGGCAAGACATACATAACTCTCAACTGTACAGATTTCCACAGAATGCCCAGGGTTTGGGCTCATATTTATGGCCTCTTCCTCATAACATTCCTGGGATTCTGCTAACCACTGGGATGATTTCAGAAGTGAAGTAATTAAATAATGATATACCATACCTCTCAACCTCTTAGTGCAAGAAATCTGGACAAAGCCTGACATACTTGGAGGACAGAGGCCCCAAAATAGGGACATATTATAAATATTGGTGTTATAAACTGAAAAAGTTGCTGAAGTGACAGGGTTTGTTTTAACATAAATTTTCTGAAGGATATGAAGTCTGAAACACAAATGGATATCAGTATTTAGTGACTTCAATCCTCAGATCATCCTAGTGATAAGCCAAAAAAAAAAAAAAAAACAATTGTATGAGGAACAGACCAAACATAAAAGGCAAACCTCTGAACAGTCGGTGAAAATCTGGACATTTGAGAGGTATGTCATACACATATCAGTGTCAGACATCAAATCATGCAGAAAATGCATGTCCAAACAAGCCCTGTCACTCTAGCAAGTTTCTAACTGTATAACAGCAATACTTACAAGCTGTCCCTAATGTTGGAACTTTGTCTCCCATTTTGATGAGCTTTCTTCACATTTCTTGTGCTAATAGGTTGACAGGTATGCAGACACAGTATGCAAAACTGTGGACATAGCACATCAATCCAAACAGTGGACAGTATTTCCACCTACACTCTGTGATGCTTATAGCTCCCACACCTCCAAAATGTCCTCCTCACAGGCAAGGAAATGGGGAAAGGCCCACATGAAATACTTAATTATAGCACTGTATTACCATGCCATTGGCTAATGGAAAGACAACACAGCTGGTCTGGATGCAATTTGCAAATGGGACACATGGATTGGTGCACAGGCCGTCACCTGCTCATGAACAGTACCTACATAAGGCAAGCTGCTGCCTTTGCAAAACAGGACTGAACCTTTCTATGAAAAGACAGACTGCAACTACAGAAATCTATACATCTGGAGCACTCTGAGAAAACACTACAGCACTACAACAGGTATGTCAAACAATTAAGCATATATTGGAATGCAGATAGGGTGATGCAGTGATGGAAAATAGGAAGTTAAACAACAGGTGTCAACAAGACTTGCTGGACTGACATGTTGTTGTCGAGCACCCACAGCCAACCCTGATGGCTCTGTCTGCAGTGACATAGATCACATTTCTGGCTCCTGAGTCACCACAGCAAAGGTCAGCTCACATATGACTACTGCTGGAGTGCCTGTTGTATAATGCTGACTGTGACACTGCCAGGCCAGCAACCTGGGATGTTGTAGATATTCATATGTCACTTGTGAATACTACTATAATATATATGCTTGTCTTACAAATGTAAGAGACCTATATAAGTTCTGTGCATAGTAAACAACTGGTGCAGAAGTGTGTGTAGAACTGTATGCTATATACTGAGCTCATACCTTACTGCATTGATAGAGTATTCTCTTGTTCCTTTATTAGTTATTATTCTTCTTCTTTCGGCTTTTCCTGGTTAGGGGTCGCCACAGCGGATCACCTTGTCCGCACATTGAATGGCAGTGGAGTTTTACGGTGTCGAGTTGCCAGCCCAGCGCCCAACCTTCCACAGAAGGCACACTCACACGCACACCTAGGGCCAATTTAGAGTGTCCAATCCACCTGCAGCATGTCTTTGGGATATGGGAGGAAACCGGAGCACCTGGAGGAAACCCACACGACCACAGGGAGGACATGCAGACTCCGCACAGAAGGCACCCCAGCCGAGGATCGAACCGGAGAACCTCTTGCTGTGAGGCAGCAATGCTAACCACTGCACCACCGTGGCCGCCCTCTTTATTAGTTATTATTACATATCATTAAACCTTGTCATTGTGTCTGGTCTGTATAGCACTAAATCAGCTCCTAGAGTACTTGCATATGCACATGGTGACACTATATAGCTCACTCCAATAGCCCTGGTTTTGGTCACACTAACCATTTTGCTAATAGGCTCATTACACAGTATGATTTGTCACCTTTTGTTGAGGGCCTTACAGTAGCTATTAAAGAGATGGATTGTGGCAGTCAGAACTAACTTACAGTCTGGGCTGGAGGGTCTATAGGTAGCAAAGTTGTGCCAGACTTTACCAGGAGTGTGTGTGTGTGTGTGTGTGTGTGTGTGTGTGTGTGTGTGTGTGTGTGTGTGTGTGTGTGTGTGCATGTGTGTGTGCATGTGTGTGCGTGTGTGTGCGTGTGTGTGCGTGCGTGTGTGTGTGTGTGTGTGTGTGTGTGTGTGTGTGTGTGTGTGCGTGAGTGTGCGTGTGTGTGTGTGTGTGTGTGTGCGTGTGTGTGCGTGTGTGCGTGTGTGTGTGTGTGTGTGTGTCTGTGTGTGTGTGTGTGTCTGTGTGTGTGTGTGTGTGTGATTCAAAACACTAATAGCAAAGTGTGTGTGTCAACTACTTGGACAAGGACCTGAAGTACTGGTTGGACACAGATGCTGACAGATGTATTAGATTTACTCCTCTGCTCAGATGTTGACCTCATAGGTGTGCCAGTGGGGAGTGTTATTGGGGATGTGGAGGGAGATGGAAAGATGATCCCCACACTGATAGTGATGTCTGTGTGTTCTGAAGGGTACTTGTCCTTTAATGTGAGTGTACTTGTCATCCTGCCATTGTGTACATCCCTCACTGGTGGTAGTGGTGAGTATTTAGGCTCCCTGATGATTGGGCCAGTGCAGGGGCATCACACTTATGGTACGTACTGGTGGATACAGATGGCATATCACAGCATGTGCCATCATTGAGCCCCTCTCAGTCTGAGAATGACATACAGGGTTATTTCACAGATTGTTCAGGTCTCCTTGACCATTCCTGACATATTCTGCCTAGGTGAGTGTGTACTCCAAACCTGTATCTGATTGCCTCGTGCCTATGGCTGGCATATTTGGTGACCCCTGCAGCAGGGCAGTAAGTCATAGGTAGTAGTAGTGGGTGGATGCTGGCACTGGGTCAGCAGCAGTGTGTACGTACTGAGCATACAATGTAAAGGAATGGATACAGTACCAGATACCCAGGTACCATCACTCTGCCCCAGGGGTCTGGCATACCACAGACATATTCCCCAAACTATGTGGACAAACATCATGTATTGTTCAATTGGTGTGCGATAATACATATTTGTCTGGCAGGAGGTTCTACATCTCTCAGGTACATGCACACATTCCACAAACATCTGGGTGCTGAAGATGTGAGACACCTATGAGGAGGTCACCCTACAGCACATATGCACTGATCTCAGTTATTGTGTAGCTCAGATGTTCCTGGAATGTCCACATGCACTTGTAGGAGCACTTACCTATTTTTGGGATGTAGGCTTGACGACATGGCACTGTAATGCTGCCCATAGGGGACACCCAGCAGTCAATGGCACTGATGTGTGTGGAAACATAACAACACAGTCTGTCACAGCAGACAGACCACTTATGGTATTCCATGTACCATACCAGGTTACTAGGCTGTGGGCCCCGAGCAGCCACATCCCTAGGCCACATGTTAGCCCATGTGCCTGCAAGGCACCAGCTGATATCCACATCCAACAGGGACACAGGTGGTATCCCAAGGGTGTATGTGCTGTTAACCATCCAGTTGACCATGTTACACCTGCAAAGGTGTAGGTAGCTACTCTGATGTGGACAGGGCAGCCATTCCCCCACAGGGTGAATGTGTGTGACACACATCCAAGCTGCCAACAAGGCCAGACCATGTTACTCACCAGGTGGAGGCTGTTTGTCTGTGTGTGTGTGTGTGTGTGTGTGTGTGTGTGTGTGTGTGTGTGTGTGTGTGTGTGTGTGTGTGTGTGTGTGTGTATGCATGTGTGTGTGTGTGTGTGTCAAAAGAGTGGAGCATGACCTCAACTCAAGCAACAGTCCCAGCAATGTGGAGTGTGTGATTGCCAGGCATGCCAGATTGAGGTAATTCTTGAGGGGTATGTATGACATTGGGTAGAGGGTTGGCCTCATAGCCTATAGGTGTATGGTAGATATCTGATGGGCTGGTAAGCCCTGGTAGGGAACTTATGTGATGTCCCCAGCTGCTGCATGTGCCATCTGATGTGAATGATGGGCATCTATGGGACCTGACAATATCCCAGGCTGTGTTCTACAAGAACTACAGAAGGAACTGGCACCCCACCCAAGTACCATGTTCAATCATAGCCTCATCTCAGGCTTTGTGTCCACTGAATGGTGCACCATGATGGTTATTCCACTTCACAAAGGGGGAGCCATGACGGACCCTGGGAACTACCGCCCCATTAGCCAGACGAGCCTGGTCTTCAAGGCCATGGAGTGTATCATCATGGAAATCATAAACAAAGGCATTGATAATTTCCAAACTCTGGACCTCACCCAGTTCGGGTGTGTAAAAGGCAGATCATGTCTCCTAAACCTGATAGACTTCTTTGAAGCAGTCACCAAAGCCATAGATGAGGGTAAGGTGGTTCACACAGCCTATCTAGATCTCGGCAAGGCTTTCGATACCACCCTCCACTCTGGAATTATAGATAAAGTCACTAAACTAGGTATAAATCCCTATGTCACAAGATGGGTTGCCAACTGGCTCATGGACAAAACCCACACTGTGAAAGTAGCAGACTCCAAATCTGACTTCAGACCAGTAACAAGTGAAGTACTACAGGGTTCAGTCCTGGGTCCTCTCCTGTTTGGTATCTACTTCTCTGAAGTACAGGCTAACACAGACGGTCTTTGGCTAATGATGTTTGCAGATGACTGCAAACTAGGAGCCATAATTCATAGGTTCATAGGTTCATACTAGGCTATCTGCCCTAGGGCATTTATAAGCCTAGCCAGAGTGTGTATGGCTTTCACCACCCATATTAAATTAATTTTGCTATGCCCTTTTTCAAGGTTAGTATACTGTGCCTCTGTCTAACAGTGACACAGAAGTGATACCCGGGGTAAACCTATGATCTCCCATCCACTCATTAAGATTCCTCTTGAAGAGAGTCAATGAGGGACTCTGCCTAACCTGGACTGGGATTTTATTCCAGAGTGAAGGGAGCCTCTGGGTTATGAATCTGTCCCTCCAGCATGTCCTATTTATTTCAGTGCTGAGGTTCAAGTCCCTCGTACGCATAGCTCGATGGGATTTGGATTTTCTGAGGTGCAGCATGTCCATTAATTCCGGGTTGGACATGGCTTTATACATCAGGCACAGATCGCCTCTGAGCAGGCAGTATGCCACTGAGTAGAGCTGGAGTTTCTTTAACCGGGCAGCATACGGCATCTGTTTGAGCCCCTTGATCCTCTTGGTGAGGTACTTTTGGGGTCTTTCCAGTTGCTGCAGGTGTCTGGTAAGGTACATCCCAAAAGGGGCATTGTACTCAATTATGGGCCTGATGAGGGATGAGTAAAGTGGCACAATGACCTCCCCTGATCTAGATGTGAATCCCTTCATGATTAGGTGGGCTATATAAAATGTTTTTCTAACCACTTTGGCCATGTGGTTGTCAAATGAGAGATTGCTATCAACTTGGGTCCCAGGTCCCTAATTATTTCTTCTGTACTTAATGGATTACCACCTATGTGGTAATTTGTGGGCACTTTGTTTTTGCCAAAGGGGATGACTATACACTTTTTGGTGTTTAGCTTGAGGCCATGGCTCTGGCACCAGTTGTCTGTTTCTATGAGGCCCTTTTGGAGGATGCTTGTGTCGGCTGGAGAGTCTATTATGGTGCCCAGTTTGCAGTCATCTGCGAACTTGGTCAGCCACAGTCCTTCCATGTTGGCCTGTACCTCCGAGAAATATATACTGAACAAGAGAGGTCCCAGGACTGAGCCTTGTGGGATGCCACTTGTAACTGGTTTGGAGTCTGACATGGCTCCAGCTATTCTAACCATGTGGGTTCTGTCCTTGAGCCAGTTTGCAACCCATCTAGTGACATAGGGGTTTATATTTAAGCTGGTGAGCTTATCTATAATGCCCGAGTGGAGTATTGTATCAAAGGCTTTTGCGAGGTCCAGGTAGGCTGTGTAGACCACCTTCCCCTTGTCAATGGCCTTGGTGACTGTTTCAAAGAAATTGACCAGGTTCAAGAGGCAAGATCTGCCCTTAACAAAGCCGAACTGGGTAGGATCCAATGTCTGCAGGTCCCCAATATCTTTATTTATAAGGTCCATGATGATCCTTTCCATAGCTTTGCAGACCAAGCTAGTGAGACTTATGGGGTGATAGTTTCCAGGATCCGTTGAGACACCACCTTTGTGGAGAGGGACCACTGTTGCTGTACGCCACTCTTTGGGTACATATCCTGTAGTAAGGCTGAGATTGAACAGTAGTTTTAGGTTTGGGTTTAGCTCTTTTTGGAGTTCATATAGAACGCAGCCCAGGACACTGTCTGGTCCCATTGATGCTGTGTTTCTTGATTTGGAGAGGGCAGCTCTTACCTGAGAATCTGAGATGTCAGGGGGGCAGAACTCTGCTGGGATAGATATTTGCCCTTTTGGTGGGGAGGGGGGGAGAAGTTTGCGCTGAACCTGTCAGCTAGGATGTTGGCAATGTCTGTGGGTTCGGTGTATTTTTTGTCATTTTGGACTAATTCTGAGCATATCTGGGAATTCCCACCCAGGTTCCTAACATAACTAAAGAAAGCCTTGTGATTATCCTTAGTGTCCTGTGCAATTTTTCTCTCAAAGCTGGCCTTAGATGATTTTATGAGTGCCCGTAGTTTTTTGTTAATACTGATCAGAGATGCCTTCCCTTTTTGGGATTTTGCTCTATCATGTAGTAGCTTCCTCCTTCTATTGTATAGTTTGTTTATGGCTGGGGTCCACCAGACAGGACATCTGCCTTTGGAGGATTGGGTCTTGGTTTTATTTGGGATTGCATGATCCATGCATTCCTGAAGGTGTTCATAGAATGCGTTTATAAAGCATTTTGCGGTCTGGGCCATATTATCCACAGGCCCAGGGGCTTTGAAGGATTCCACCTTGGTTTTGAGGAGTGTGAAATTTGCTTTAGAGAAGTTTTTCACTGGTTTTCTGGGCATGGGGTGGGGTTGGGATGGGAATATCCAGTGAGATTAGTTTATGGTCTGATCTTACCAGTGAGGGATACACTTCTGGTCTGGAGCATAGAGTCCCCATGTTGGTGATGATCAGGTCCAGTATGTTTTCCCCTCTTGTGGGAGTGGTAACAAGTTGTTCCATAGCATTTGAGTTTATAAATTCTAGGAACCTTTGGGCTAAGGTGTTGGAGCTAGAGTAATGCTCCCAGTCTATGGTTGGGTAGTTGAAGTCACCCAATATAATGGTGTTTGGAGAGACCTTCATATTTTCCAGTGTTCTCAGGAAGGCCGAGTGGGGTTCCTGGGTTTGGGAGGGTGGTCTGTAGCAGGCTATAAACTGGAAGGCAGTTTTACCCACTGTTAGTTGCACATGGATAGTCTCTGATGCTTCGTGCTGTGCCACCAACCTGGAGGTGTGGGTATCTTTGACGAATATCGATAATCCCCTTCCTTTTGTGGTTCGGTCCAAGTTTTGGGGCCGAAAAGCATGGTATGAGGTATAACCTGGTAGTGCTGGGGTGCTCTCGAGAGCCTTGAACCAGGTTTCTGTTACTGCACAGATATCGATGTTCTCCATACTAAGGAGAGTTTCGAGTGCGTGCATCTTGAGGTTTAGACTTCTGGCGTTGAGTAGCATTACTCTTAGTTTCTTATCCCTTGTGATACCTATGGAGGTGGGTTTGTCTTTTGAGCCTTGCCTAAAAAAGGCACTATGGGGGTAGCAAGAGCCTTTGCCAATATCCATAAGCCCAGGGGTGGCAGGTGCAAGCCATCCCTAGCGAAGCATCGTGGCTTGTCGAGCATGTCATCCCAGGCTGACAGGCATTGGATCCCCTTTGAATGACACCAATACTTAAGCCAATTGTTGAAATTGATAATCTCGTCTTCATACTGTGGCATCATTCTTGGTGAGGGTAAGATGCTACTCAAGGTCATTCACACCAACATGGACAATGACTGAGTCATATTTGTACTTGCCTTGGAGTGACCTGAGTGCTTGTGTTATGTGGCGGATCCTAGTGCCCAACAGGCAGCTCACTATGACCTTCTCCTTGTTCAGCCTGGTGAGTGGGACGTCAGTGTGCCTGATGATAGAGTCACCTATTACAAGTGTATCAGGTGTGTTGTTTAGCCTTAATGGCTGTGACTGTTCAGCACACTGGCTTTGTGAGCTATGTGTTGCACGTGTTTTGTTTTGGGGTAGCGGTTGCTTGGGTGTCTGCTTTGGAGGTCTCTGCTGCTTAGGCATATCTTTATTTAGAGCCTCCAAGTATGTTTTTGTGTGTTTATGTGTTTGGTTTGCTGTCATGGTAGGTCTATGTGAGACTGGAATTGTAGTGAGTGTGGTTTCCTTCTCCTCCTGACTGGTTATGTCAGTACTGAGTTGAGAGAGCTTAGCCTCCAGTTTGGCTATATGGTTGCATCTCTCACATGTGTTGGAATTTGTTGGGAGGAGGAGAGGGTTGTCTGTGTACATGAGGCAGTTGTAACATTGCCTCAAGATTCCCAGATTCACCAGCTGGACTGGAGAGGAGATTGACAACTGACCTTTGGACATGCTAGAATAGTATTGGGAATTTCTTTATAATTGAAAAAAATGGCCAATGGGGAGCAAGGTACTCCAGGGGGAGTTTGTGAGGGTGTAGTGCTTTTAATTTTTTAGTGCTGACTTATATAATTGCTTTAGTGAGCAAGTGCCAGGTAACTTAAATGCAAAAATGACAAACAGTAACTTTCTTTCAAGTGAAACAAGGAAATAAGTACAGTAAGCAATGCAGATATCACTAGTGATCCACAGAAGTGCTGAAAAGCCACGTTTTAGGTGGAATTAGCTTTTCAGGGAAATAACAAGCATACAAACAAAACTAGATTCAGCAGGCCTGGATCTAGTCTATGCTACAGCAAACAAGGTGTACCAATTACAGTAAGAAATAGTTCAAATATGCAGGCACTATAAGCCTTTAACCAGAAATTCCCAGCTCAGAAGGGTAGAGTCCAGCCTCTTCTCCCACAAGAGTGCAGACCATGAACCTTCTTAATGTAAAATAACTGGCCTGAAGCCCTGGTGCTTAAACCAGAACTAATGCACTTTTAGAATAACAGACACTGAGCACTCAATCAGCAGTTCCCAACTTAGAAGGATGTAAACTACCTGTCCTGCCACCACAGTGCAGCCCACAGACCTTCCTAATGTAAAACAACTGGTCTAAAGCCCAAGTGCTTAAACTAAAAGGCTTAGAATAAGTTACACCAAGCAGTAATAAATACAATTGAGTACTTTTAAGATGATGCAAAAGCAAAATAAAGTAGGAAAAAACACAAATACAGTAAAAGCAGATAATTTTTTTTTTTAACGATGTGGACATACTACAAAAGGGCCTCACTGAGACAGATGCCTGTTGTCATAGCCATGGCCTCAAGCTCAGTGCCAAAAAGTGTATTGTCATCCCCTTTGGTAAAAACTCTGTACCCATGAACTACCACATAGGTGGTAGTCTGCTTAACACCGAAAGTGTGATGAGACCTTGGGACACAGGTAGACAGTAATCTCTCCTTTGATAATCACATCGCCACAGTGGTCAGAAAATCCTTCTACGGGGCACACCTCATCACAAAAGGTTTCTCATCCAGAAAAAAAGAGGTCATTGTTCCCCTCTACTTATCACTCATTAGACTCATTATAGAGTACAATGCCCCTTTTGGTATGTACCTCACAAGACATCTACAACAACTGGAAAGGCCACAGAAATTCCTCACAAAGAGGATTGCTGGCCTCAAACAGATGCCCTAGGCAGACTGTCTCAAAAAATTCCAGCTTTACTCCATCGCATATCGCCTACTCAGAGGCGATCTCTGCCTACCATAAAAAGCTATGTCAAACCCAGAGCTGTTGGACATGCTCCACTTAAAGAAATCCCAAGCCCTCTGAGCTACATGCTGTAGGGAACTAAACCTTGTCACCACAATAAACAGAACATGCTGGAGGGATAGATTCCTGTCCCAGAGACTTCCCATACTCTGGAACAGACTACCTATCTCTGTCAAACAGAGCTCTTCAAGAAAAATCTTGACGATTGGATGGGAAATAGGAAATTCACCCCAGGGATCACTTCTGTGGCTCTGCTTGACAGGGGCACAGGAAAATAATTTTCTTGGGCGGCGAAAGCCAGGTTACATTTTTGGCTAGGCTTATATAGGCCCTAGGGCCAGTAGCCTAGTACTTACCTATGAACCTATGATGAATGGAGGATTATGCACATTAATGGTCCTTACTGAGGGGACCATGAAACACAGGATCAGGAGTGCAATGCATGCTGTAATGCCAGTATGGTGAAACTACCCATACACATACTGTGCTGAAAGCTGGCAGGGGTGTGATGTGGGTATTAGTGGTGTATAGTGCTAGCAAACATGGATGTTCAGGATCTGTACATAATGGTGCCCAATGTATGAGGTCCTGCGATGTGTTTCCCTGTTCATGACTTTCAGGTGGAATCTCTCTACAGTGGCAGCAACCATTTTCAAATGCTGAGACTGCAGCAATCATAGATGGTATATGACTGCATCACACAGTCATGTTTGGGAGGGGGAGACAGTAGCTGCAACAGCAGACCACCCTGTGGTCAGACCTATTGGCCACTGTGAACAATCTGGGGCAGCATGGCCGAACCTATGCACAGGTCAGGCACAGGGCCACTGACCTAATCCAACATAACCAGCAAAGAGCTGCAGCTGTGGCCAGAGACCAGACAGCTACAGGTGGTGCTCCTGCTATGCATCCCCCTCTTATGCCAATAGAGGACTTCCTCACCAACCTTGGGGCAGCCACCACAACCCAGGAAACCATACAATCCTATGCCATGGAGGTGGGTGACACACAGTCAATAGGCAAGGAGCATCCAGGTAAGGCCCCAGTGGACATCACTTTAATACTATATCATTCATACTAGCATTCTTGGAGTATCTGGATGCATATGTCAGGTCAAATTGCATTTGTGGGTGGAGCTGTGTAATGCACTCAAGTACACATCTATTGTGAATGACAACAAATTGTGTAGTATCAGAGCTTGTACTGTACATATTCAGAAATGCATAATTTATCCTGTACTAATGCCACATGTCAGTGTGCTGACAATACTTCTCCCCCACAACTACATAGGGCCCTCTGGTCTGGTGGAAAACAGCTGCCTGAAGCCAGTGAGTATGGAAATGTCTTGTTGTGGCTCAACAATATCTTAGGCATGTTAAGGGCATGTCTTTTTCCATGCACACAACTGTTACTCTTAGCCACACTACAATATGTGCATGTTCAGTTGTGCTGTAGTTAACTGCAATGCATCACAGTGGTCATCACAGGAGCCTATTTGCAGGAACTGTAACATGTTGGGATGTACATTTCTGTAGGTGTAGCCACTGTGCTATACAGGGGCACATCAATATTGTGTACACGGATGCAGTGTGTGTTAGGTGAAAGTCCATCACATACTACCACTCCTCATGTATCTCAGAGGTGTATATTAGTAGCATAATTAAGTGGACATAGCTGCACTGCATGTTGTTGAGGGCCTGTCCATAGTGTGTCTGTTGTGATCTACCTGTGCATGTCATCATTCAGAAATTGCATTGTCTGTATAATGCCTTTCTGCCACCTTGCCTGTATGTGTGTGTGTGTGTGTGTGTGTGTGTGTGTGTGTGTGTGTGTGTGTGTGTGTGTGTGTGTGTGTGTGTGTGTGTGTGTGTGTGTGTGTGTGTGTGTGTGTGTGTGTGTGTGTGTGTGTGTGTGTGTGCATCAGCAAACATTATAGTGCAGGTATTAATTTACATATGTTGTCTTTCCCTCACAGGTGAATATGAGGGTTGGGGTCTTTCCCCCTCACAACCTGATGTCAATGTCTTAGTGTACTCTGATGATAATGGTGGTCATAGTGAGACACAGGGTGGGTTGTCAGGGGCTGAATCTCTGCCATTGGTTAGCATCCCACTGTCACCCATAATGTCACCATAAACAGTCAGTATGCCTCCACATACACAGTCCCTAGCAGCCACAGATAATGGATAGTTGGATGGTGGTGGCATGGAACAGGCTAGTTTGGTGACTATGGCAAGTGTGAGTGCATACACTTGCCATAGTCAGAGAGCAGGCGTGATCCCACACAGGCAGATGGACAGGGGTGCTCGAAGGAAGACTGCTGCCCATTAAGCCCCTGATGCAAGTGTCACAGCACGTGTCACCAGACGCATGTTTTGGTCAATCATGGAGGCACAGGCATGTTGTGAATGCAACACCAGACAGATGCTCAGGGTCATGAATGCAACACTTCCTGGCATGCATGACAGCCTCCATGGCCTTGGTGATGCTGTACGTTATTATGCTGATTTCATGGATAGACGGTGGGGTGAGACATTGTCATTGCTTGACCATGCAATGTCTGTGCTTGAGCATGTGGAGGAAGTAGGACGTCAGCCACATGGATGTAGGACAGCAACAAGATCAGCTGACAGTCCATGTGGCCATGCGCATTCACACTCTCATAGTGGCAGTACCACCAACACTACTGGAGGGAGGGTGCTGTCTACACCACAACAGAGCAGGCCATGGGCATGTGGTCCTGGCTGGTCCTGTCAGTGACACGGCTTCAGCAGACAGCAGTCACCATCTGGGAGTAGTACTGCATCTGGCCTTGGGCCTGGTGGTGCCAATGAGACTCCCGGCAGAACCAGTTCCTGTGTCCATGGCCAGAGACGGTGAACTGTGCATTCTGCCATGTACAGGCCACAGCTGTTTAACATACTCCTGTGTAGGGCAACCACATGGCTTGACTGTGTGCGTACAAACACGCATAAATCTCTGTCACAGGCAGGTCACCACCAGACATACACAGCTTCACTGCACAGCCCAGTTGAACACCACCCCTCCTGACACACACACACACACACACACACACACACACACACACACACACACACACACACACACACACACACATGATGTCAACCATATGGCCCAGCCTAGGCCTCTGGCAATCCCACACCACACTCTATGCATGTGATGATACCTATGCCACATCCCTGTTATCCATACCATTGATGCAGGGACATGCTAATATGGGTCTGATGCACAGGGTGAATATAGAACAGTGTAGTAATGTAATGCTGTGTAAGGTGCTGTCTGCTGGCAATTGTTATGGGTACACATCAAAGCGTATGTACCTTTTTAGCCATGATGCATTATTGCTGTTACTACTGCTGACTGACTGTAGTCTCACATACTGTATTCTGTTTGTGTTCTAGGTGTCTGTGTAGCTGCAGGCTGTGGGCCTGCTGACATTACCAACGATGAGTATGGCAACACAGTGACCTTTTAATAGCGAAGCTCCACTTAAAGAAATCCCAATCCCTCCGAGCTACACGCTCTAGGGACCTAAACCTTGTCACCACAATAAACAAAGCATGCCGGAGGGATAGATTCCTTTCCCAGAGACTACCCATACTCTGGAATAAACTACCTATCTATATCAAACAAAGGTCCGCATTAGCACTCTTCAAGAAAAAAATCTTGATGATTGGATGGGAAATAGGAAATTCACATCCAAACAGCATGCCTCGCACATACAGCATGCTTGGCCAAACCAATACGAAAAAAACACTAGAGGCCAGCATAGATAGTTCCAGTTATTTTATTCCAAATAAGAAGAAATACTGCAAAAGGACATAATAATGTCCTAAGTTTACCACTCAGACTAGTTTCGGCTACTGCCTTCTTCAGTGAGAAAAATAAACAAATAGTAAATGTGACCAGCAAACCAGTAATCCTTTTATATTCTTCACCCAGCCAATGGAGATGGAAGGTATAATCCATACCTTTTGAATAATTCATTAGTTGACAACCAGGCTGTAATGAAAAAAATTTTGGTTAAATAAAATGACTTGAGACATATTGAGGGATGCCCTAAAAAATTATTTGTGGAATATCATAAATTGTATGCATTAGTATAGCAACAACCATAGGCAAGTAATCCATGTGAGCACAAACTTGTGAACCAAAACTGACAATAAGCATAAAAATAGGAATAAAAATAAAAATAAAAATAGGATCAGGCAATAATGCTATATATATAGTATTGTAATATATACAATATTTACTAAATCCATGCTATGTTGAAATACTTGGATAATTAAAATAAATTAATATACTCATCATAAATGGTCATTGAGACCTGGTGGAAATAAGGCTCCAAGATGAATTATCGAGTATTTTTCTTTATGACTAAGTATACTTTGCCATCCTTGCTGATTATGTCTGTTGCCTGTGATTTTATCAATAACTGTGAACATAAATTTTGCCATGGGGTGTTTAATAGTATGTTGATATAATGCATTCATCAATTTCTTATTATGAATGTCACTCCGATATTCCCCTATTCTTATTCTTAGTGATCGTGAGGTTTTGCCCACATAGAAGGCAGAGCACTGACATGGGGCCAGGTATGTAACCCAGCTATTTGAGCAGTTACCAAATATCCTAACATCATAAACCTTACTTGTGTTGGAACTGGTGAATTGTTTAAGCTTGTTCACTTGACTACATGAGGTGCAGTGGCCACAAGGGAAAGTTCCCAAAGGTTTGTCCCCTGTTATGGTTAGTTGTTTGTACTTTGCCCCTCCACTCTCCCTCTGTTTGTAATGTGAGAATAATGATCCCAAGGTTTTTCCTCTCCTGTATGATAATGGGCATTGGTTACCCAGGATATTCCGAAGGTAATCATTGGCTAACAAAATGTTCCAATTCTTGTTTAGAACATTCCTAACCACCTGGTTGTTCCTACCAAAGGTGGTGATGAACCTGATAGTGTCATCCTTAGGGTTATTTGTACGATCCTTGTATTCTAGCAAGACTTTTCTGTCTTGTTTATCTGTCCATGCACTGGCGGATGTAATATCGAAGATGCAATATCCCCTGTCCAAAAATCTGTTTTTCAGATCTGCTTTGGCATTCTCATAGACAGTATATTTGAGGAATTGATCCGTTTGATTCTCAAATATTGAGATTTTGGGATATTGCGGATGGTGTGGCATGGATGCATGCTAGATGCATGAAGTAATGAATTGAATTGTGGATATTTCCGATGAATCTTAGTATTGAGTGTATGGTCTTCATTCTGATATACTGTGACATCCAAAAAATCAATTTCATCAGTGTGAGATGTGATAGAAAACTCAATACCCCATATATTGCTGTTAAGATATTCCACAAATTCAATGAGATAGGTGGAATCTGCACGCCACACCATCCAACAATCATCTAGATATCTCCGTCAGATATCATTTTCCACCAAATAGATGTTATGCAGGGGATTATATATAAGGCATTCCTCCAGATAGGCCATGAAAAGATCTGCATAAATGGGGGGCAAAAAAGGCCCCATGGCCGTACCTTGCAGTTGCCAGTAGCATTCCCCTTGAAAATAGAATACATTTTTATTAAGCACATGCTCTGACATAGAGATGAGCAGTGTGTTAAATCCCGGTGGGTACAGTTCAACCTTGTTCAACCAGTGTTGTAAAGCCTGCAACCCTGCCCAGTGTGGTATACTTGTATACAAGGACTTCACATCAAGTGTGCACATCAACCATTCTAACTCAAGTTGTGTTTCTTCAATAATTTTCAAAAATTCTGTTGTATCCTGTATTCTTGCCCTTACATGTGCCAGGAGTGGTTTGAGATATTGGGTTAAGAATGCCGATAATGGTTCTGTGAGTGAACCATTACCTGATACAATGGGCCTACCTGGAGGGCGAGTAATTGATTTGTGTATCTTTGGGAGTAAATACAGAATTTGCTTAGATGGATCCTTAACTTTGAGGTGTTGTACTGTTTTAATCGGAATAATACCTTCTTCCAATGCTGGGTCAAGAAATGCAACAATCTCCTGTTTGAATCGATGTGTGGGATCGATACCCATATACATGTAACATTTGGAGTCAGATAATTGTCTAAGTCTCTCTTGGACATAATCCATATTTAAAATCACCACAGCTCCTCCCTTGTCAGATGGGAGCATAGCAATGTTGTGATTTTGTCTAAGTTCAGTGAGTGCCTTTTTCTCAGCTGAAGTGATGTTATCTTGTAAAATATGACATTCCAAATGGGGAAAACGTAAATCCTTAAGTACTGCCTGTTGGAAGATGGCCACATTTTTATTCATCAGTGGTTGAAATGTAGATTTATGGAATGTAAATCCAGTAGATCTTTGAGTATTGGATATCTCCTGTTCTGAAAAAAATATTTTGAGGTTAAGTCTGCGACAATAGTCCAACACATCCAATGCAGTTTGATATTGATCAGAGAAAAAAATAGGTACAAAACCCAATCCTTTATTAAGTATTTTGTATTGGTCATCAGTCAGTACAAAATCTGATAGATTAAGAACATTGTCAAATTCCGTTGCTATTGTTTCAGTAAGGACTGAATTAGTCCTGTGATGGATTCGGTTCCTATTTCGATTGGCATGTTTCCTCCCCCTCTGTATTTCCTATCTCTCCTAAAGGGAAATTTGTGTTCATTTTTTTCTTTAGTGGTGAGTTGACTAGTGTTCCACCCTCACTATCGGTGTATGAGGACTCCTCCCCTGATGTACTGGTATAAGATTTGTCCCTATGTTTAAGTATGGACCTAGGTCTCTTTCTGGTCCTGCCCCTGGTCATTCCTTGGGCTGTGTCCTGATATCTCACAGTCCTCTGTATTTGGATTGGGTGTCCCTTGTTGTAGTCCATGACATCCCTGTTAATTTTTTTAACTTTCCTATCCCTTATCATTTTGTCATATGTGGTTAGTTCTTTGGACAACCTATCCAGTGACTCATGATAGTTGGTGCTGGACTGAAATTTTTTGCACTCAATACTCAGTTCCTTGACTTCAGATACACATGAGTCAATAATTCTTTCATAATATGAGGCTAAGATTTTAACAAAAATCATAGAGCCATTTTGTAATGCCTGTTCCCATTCATCAGTCAGCCTCTGTTTAGATCTGCTGACTATTGGTCGTAGTTTTATACGAAGGCCTCTGGGGGCCATATTTTTGTGCAAATAGGCCCTAAAAAGCCTAAGGTGCCATATATTATCTCTCAGCCCTTTGAAGCCTTTTTCTAAATTGTGGAATGCCAATTCACAACCATCAAAAGTATTGGAATTTTGTTGACTTTGGTTGTTGCTTGGGATTTGATCCAATCCAAAGACACCAATATCTTCCCTGTCAGCACACAACCTGTCTAATATTTTGTCCAAATCCATAATAATTTCAGTATAAGTTGTCCAAGAACCAATATCACAGTAGTTGAGAAGAAAAGTGCCAAATTAAATCTCAATGGAAAGACCAGAGGCAGGGCCAGAAAGAGTGTCCAGATCAATACCATATAATAGTGAAAAAGTATCTAAAAATAATACATAGGACAAATTCAACCAGAATAATTAAACAAATTGTTGTAATAATTCAACACCGTGGCAATACATTCCTGTCTCCATAGTAATGTTCAGGGAAACAAACTTTAATAATAAGGCATATCTATGTTCAATGGCGTTTGTAACACATTCTAGCATGAGCATTATTATATTCTGTTAAGTCAGTGATCCTTCAGAAAAAATTATTGTACTATTCACCTCTTGTTCAAAATGAGGACTGCTAGTATACTATTGCGTTATTATCTAAGATCACATATACACTTTCCTACTATGTGTTCATAAATCTGAGTCAAAACCAGTATTGATAATAATAAACACAGTAGGTTCAAAGTAAAAACTATCAGATAAACGCTTGTAGTGCCCTTGGAACACAATATTATGATGTTCTGATGTGTCCTACTGACAGTAAGATAGATACCTGTTGACAGTCCCTCAATGAAGTACATTAATAACTAGAAAAAATGCATATTGTTGTCTTAAGCTAGAAATAGTACTCACAAAGTAGTAACAACATCCTAGTTATTCCCAATAGTTAGTAAAAAATGGAATAAACTGCAATCCGCATATGGTATCTATGCAAGATAACATTCATAGACCCATGTATGTTCAATGACACTTGAAACACATTCTAGCATTGGCGTTATTCTATTCTGTTAAATTGGTGATCCTTCAGTGAAAAATATTATACTGTTCACCACTTGTTCAAAAAGAGGACTAAAATGGTACACAATTACGTTACTATCTAAGATCACATATAGGCTTTCCTACTGTATGTTCATAAATCTGAGTCAAAACCAGTATTGATTATAATAAACACAGTAGGTTCAAAAACTAAAGGCTATCAGATTAACGCTTATAGTGCCCTTAGAACATACTATTATGATGTCCTGATGTGCCCTACTGACAGTATTAAATCATTAGATAAACACCTGTTGACAGTTCCTGAATGAGGTACATTAATAACTAGTAAACACACATATTCTTGTCTAGAATTAGAGATAGTACTCCCAAAGTAGTAACAGCATCCTTATCATTCCCAATGATTAGTAAAAAATGGCAAAAACTCCAATCCTCATATAGTATATATGCAATATAACATTCATAGACAATATGCCTGAAAAAGCATCGCACAACAGGCTTAATGACTTATAAATGTCCATAATCCATATATGTCCATAAATTATTTTAAAGTCCAAGCTTCGAAGTAAAAGTGAACCAAATAGTGTTCTTCATAGGGATAAATGGTGTGCTTTCAGATGAACCATAGGCCCTCCATAGTGTATTTCAAATGCGTACACGTTGTAATCACCAAAGCCAATTGTTGATATGTAGTAATAATTCATTATTTAACTTTGGACAACCCCAAATGTCAAAAAAGAATCTGTTTATTGTAAATTATTCAGTACCTGAGTTTCTGCATAAGCACACGCTCCCAGTCACGCAGAGCGATGTTCACATATGTACGTTGGTTCTCCCACAAGCCCAAATAGCCAACGAACAAGTAAATAGTACAAAAAACAGAATATAATTCCAAATTCGCTGGTATAATCCTGGTATCACGCTGGTAAAGTCAAAAAGTAGTATTTCAGGGAAGGAGTCCTCTCCTACCGAAAGTGGAGCTAAACACCAACATTGAGAGTCAACAACCAAATCCAAACAGCACGCCTCGCAAGCCAGCATGCTCGGCCAAACCAATACGAAAAAAACACTAGAGGCCAGCATAGATAGTTCCACGTATTTTATTCCAAATAGGAAGAAATACTGCAAAAGGACATAATAAAGTCTATATATAATATATATATATTATAAAAGTATAATAACGCTCATGCTAGAATGTGTTACAAATGCCATTGAACATATATATGCCTTATTATAACAGTTTGTTTCCCTGAACATTACTATGGAGACAGGAATGTATTGCCATGGTGTTGAATTATTACAACAATTTGTTTAATTATTCTGGTTGAATGTGTCCTATGTATTATTGTTAGATACTTTTTCACTATTATATGGTATTGATCTGGACACTCTTTCTGGCCCTGCCTCTGGTCTTTCCATTGAGATTTAATTTGGCACTTTTCTTCTCAACTACTGTGATATTGGTTCTTGGACAACTTATACTGAACTTATTATGGATTTGGACAAAATATTAGACGGGTTGTCTGCTGACAGGGAAGATATTGGTGTCTTTGGATTGGACCAAATCCCAAGCAACAACCAAAGTCAACAAAATTCCAATACTTTTGATGGTTGTGAATTGGCATTCCGCAATTTAGAAAAAGGCCTCAAAGGGCTGAGAGATAATATATGGCACCTTAGGCTTTTTAGGGCCTATTTGCACAAAAATATGGCCCCCAGAGACCTTCGTATAAAACTACGACCAATAGTCAGCAGATCTGAACAGAGGCTGACTGATGAATGGGAACAGGCATTACAAAATGGCTCTATGACTTTTGTTAAAATCTTAGCCTCATATTATGAAAGAATTATTGACTCGTGTATCTGAAGTCAAAGAACTGAGTATTGAGTGCAAAAAATTTCAGTCCAGCACCAACTATCATGAGTCACTGGATAGGTTGTCCAAAGAACTAACCACATATGACAAAATGATAAGGGATAGGAAAGTTAAAAAATTTAACAGGGATGTCATGGACTACAACAAGGGACACCCATTCCAAATACAGAGGACTGTGAGACTTCAGAACACAGCCCAAGAAACGACCAGAGGCAGGACCAGAAAGAGACCTAGGTCCATACTTAAACATAGGGACAAATCATATACCAGTACATCAGGGGAGGAGTCCTCATACACCGATAGTGAGGGTGGAACACTAGTCAACTCACCACTAAAGAAAAAAATGAACACAAATTTCCCTTTAGGAGAGGTAGGAAATACAGAGGGGGGAGGAAACATGCCAATCGAAATAGGAACCGAATCCATCACAGGACTAATTCAGTCCTTACTGAAACAATAGCAATGGAATTTGACAATGTTCTTAATCTATCAGATTTTGTACTGACTGATGACCAATACAAAATACTTAATAAAGGATTGGGTTTTTTACCTAGTTTTTTCTCTGATCAATATCAAACTGCATTGGATGTGTTGGACTATTGTCGCAGACTTAACCTCAAAATATTTTTTTCAGAACAGGAGATATCCAATACTCAAAGATCTACTGGATTTACATTCCATAAATCTACATTTCAACCACCGATGAATAAAAATGTGGCCATCTTCCAACAGGCAGTACTTAAGGATTTACGTTTTCCCCATTTGGAATGTCATATTTTACAAGATAACATCACTTCAGCTGAGAAAAAGGCACTCACTGAACTTAGACAAAATCACAACATTGTTATACTCCCAGCTGACAAGGGAGGAGCTGTTGTGATTTGAAACATGGACTATTATGTCCAAGAGGGACTTAGACAATTATCTGACTCCAAATGTTACATGTATATGGGTATCGATCCCACACATCGATTCAAACAGGAGATTGATGCATTTCTTGACTCAGCATTGGAAGAAGGTATTATTCCGATTAAAACAGTACAACACCTCAAAGTTAAGGATCCATCTAAGCAAATTCTGTATTTACTCCCAAAGATACACAAATCCATTACTCGCCCTCCAGGTAGGCCCATTGTATCAGGTAATGGTTCACTCACAGAACCATTATCGGCATTCTTAACCCAATATCTCAAACCACTCCTGGCACATGTAAGGGCAAGAATACAGGATACAACAGAATTTTTGAAAATTATTGAAGACACACAACTTGAGCCAGAATGGTTGATGTGCACACTTGATGTGAAGTCCTTGTATACAAGTATACCACACTGGGCAGGGTTGCAGGCTTTACAACACTGGTTGAACAAGGTTGAACTGTACCCACCGGGATTTAACACACTGCTCATCTGTATGTCAGAGCATGTGCTTAATAAACATGTATTCTATTTTCAAGGGGAATGCTACTGGCAACTGCAAGGTACGGCCATGGGGGCTTCTTTTGCCCCCATTTATGCAGATCTTTTCATGGCCTATCTGGAGGAATGCCTTATATATAATCCCCTGCATAACCATAATTTGGTGGAAATTGATATCTGGCAGAGATATCTAGATGATTGTTGGATGGTGTGGTGTGCAGATTCCACCTATCTCATTGAATTTGTGGAATATCTTAACAGCAATATATGGGGTATTGAGTTTTCTATCATGTCTCACACTGATCAAATTGATTTTTTGGATGTCACAGTATATCAGAATGAAGACCATACACTCAATACTAAGATTCATCGGAAATATCCACAATTCAATTCATTACTTCATGCATCTAGCATGCATCCACGCCACACCATCCGCAATATCCCAAAATCTCAATATTTGAGAATCAAACAGATCAATTCCTCAAATATTGACTATGAGAATGCCAAAGCAGATCTGAAAAACAGATTTTTGGACAGGGGATATTGCATCTTCGATATTACATCCGCCAGTGCATGGACAGATAAACAAGACAGAAAAGCCTTGCTAGAATACAAGGATCGTACAAATAACCCTAAGGATGACACTATCAGGTTCATCACCACCTTTGGTAGGAACAACCAGGTGGTTAGGAATGTTCTAAACAAGAATTGGAACATTTTGTTAGCCAATGATTTCCTTCGGTGTATCCTGGGTAACCAATGCCTATTATCATACAGGAGAGGAAAAGCCTTGGGATCATTATTCTCACATTACAAACAGAGGGAGAGTGGAGGGGCAAAGTACAAACAACTAACCATAACAGGGGACGAACTTCTGGGAACTTTCCCTTGTGGCCACTGCACCTCATGTAGTCAAGTGAACAAGCTTAAACAATTCACCAGTTCCAACACAAGTAAGGTTAATGATGTTAGGATATTTGGTAACTGCTCAAGTAGCTGGGTTATATACCTTGCCACATGTCAGTGCTCTGCCTTCTATGTGGGCAAAACCTCACGATCACTAAGAATAAGAATAGGGGAACATCGGAGTGACATTCGTAATAAGAAATTGACAAATGCATTATATCAACATACTATTAAACACCCCACAGCAAAATTTATGTTCACAGTTATTGATAAAATCACAGGCAACAGGCATAATCAACAAGGATGGCAAAGTATACTTAGTCATAAAGAAAAATACTCGATAATTCATCTTGGAGCCTTATTTCCACCAGGTCTCAATGACCATTTATGATGAGTATATTAATTTATTTTAATTATCAGAGTATTTCAACATAGCATGGATTTAGTAAATATTGTATATATTACAATACTATATATAGCATTATTGCCTGATCCTATTTTTATTTTTATTTTTATTCCTATTTTTATGCTCATTGTCAGTTTTGGTTCACAAGTTTGTGCTCACATGGATTACTTGCCTATGGTTGTTGCTATACTAATGCATACAATTTATGATATTCCACAAATAATTTTTTAGGGCATCCCTCAATATGTCTCAAGTCATTTTATTTAACCAAAAATTTTTTCATTACAGCCTGGTTGTCAACTAATGAATTATTCAAAAGGTATGGATTATACCTTCCATCTCCATTGGCTGGGTGAAGAATATAAAAGGATTACTGGTTTTCTGGTCACATTTACTATTTGTTTATTTTTCTCACTGAAGAAGGCAGTAGCCGAAACTAGTTTGAGTGGTAAACTTAGGACATTATTATGTCCTTTTGCAGTATTTCTTCTTATTTGGAATAAAATACGTGGAACTATCTATGCTGGCCTTTAGTATTTTTTTCAAATAGGAAATTCACCCCAGGGATCACCTCTGTGGCTCTGCTCGACAGTGGCACAGGAAAATAATTTTCTTGGGTGGCAAAAGCCAGGGTACCTTTTTGGCTGGGCTTGTATAGGCCCCAGGGGCGATAGCCTAGTACCTACCTATGAACCTATGAACCTATGAACCAAGGTACAGCTGTATATGTACACGTTTACCAGGTGTGTATGCATGTAACAGTGTGTGAGGAACACTGGGGGCAGACAGTGTGACCTTGCATATATACCCAAAAAATAAACCACAGTCAAGGATAATAGAAAAAAATAGCGTACACTCATTTATTATCTGCTTTCGTCTACAGACTTCATCAGATTAAAATACATCTCTAAAAACAAGATATATATACACCAATGATAATCAAATAATCATTAAATAATTAACTTAATTGATAATTGAAAAACTTTTTAAAGAGACAGTGTTTAAGAAAAGCATGAAATAATGTCTGCATTTTTGTTAACTGACAAACCTCTATATTTTAAAAAACATTTTACATTTATAGTGTCATTCAAACCCGGTGGTGTATCGGATTTCAATTTAATCTGCCACAAAGTCTCACGTTGTTCTATATAATTTTTAAACCCCCCCTCTGAGATCAGAATATACAATTTCTAAAACTGAAAAGACAAATTTCTTAAAAGTAGAACAACTAACTGAATACCTATACAAGGCATTAGTAGCATATTTTTGACGAATAGCATAAAGATGTTCTCTAATGCGTACTTTTAGATGCCTAGTCGTCATCCCCACATAAAAAGCAGAACAACCAGAACACAAACTGATGTAAACGACACCTTTGGTGTTACAATTAGCAAAGGATGGCACTGCTATAGTTTTTTGATAAGTATCAGTACTGATGTAAGGACCCTCAGAAATGTAACGACAAATGTTACATTGTTAGCAAATATTCATTCCTTTCAAAATGCGGTATAGAAGTATATAAAGATACTACGTCAGCTGTTAACATAATATGTTTCTGATGATCAAAAACTCCACCTAACAAAAAACTATTTAATTTACTCAAAAAATGCCAAGAGTCTCTGACAAATGAGACTTCTTGTTTCAAACATGGTCCTAACACAGCATCAATAACAAGAGAAATGCCTTCAGTGACAGAATGGGGAGAAGAGACAATTGGTCTAATGGGAGGATCTATCAAACATTTATGTGTTTTGGGAATCCCAAAAATGATGCCGATTCTAGGTTGTTGTATAGTGCAAAAATCAAAGATCTCATAATTAATGTCACCAGACATTAAAGCATCATATAAAAATGAATTAATGTCTTTCTGTTTCTGCAAAATTTGATAAAAACTAATGATTTCATATTCCTCAGTATTACTTAAAATATCACGCATCTTCAACTTGTATGCTTCTTGTTCCATAACAACAGTGTTACCACCCTTGTCACTTTTCATAAACCTGAGGGTTTTGCATAAACTCTTTAAGTTATAAAATGCTTTAGTTTCATTAAAATTTAAATTAGAATGAATGTTAGATCTGATTTTAAACATATGTTGTAAATCTTGGATACATAAATCTTCAAAAACTCTAATAGTGTGGTGTAGTGAAGGAGAAAAAGAAGAAGGTTTTACTAAAGTTTTGTTGTTTACAGAAATATCATTCATAATGTAAAATAAATTTAACTTTCTTGTATATTTTTTAATCTCTACAACAGTATTACTGTAATTGGCTCTAATGCCAGGAACAAAATTCAAACCATAACTCAATATTTTTAATTCAGTTTCACTAAAGCAATAATTGCTTAAGTTAACTAGGCCAAGTTTATCATTAACACAATTTAGGTTTCGTCCCCCGAAGATCCTGAAGCAAGAAAAGTCCGGCTTCTTGTTAAAATGGACTGCTTGTTTCCCTGATTTTTCTTGCTGAAAAAAACAGAAGCAGAACCTTTAACAGCTGTTTTAGGACCAGTCACAGCTTTGTTTTTAACATTATAGTCTTTATTTGAGTCTGTAACAGCGACCTCTTCAGTAGTGCCAACTTGGTTGACACCATTCACAGCATCTGAAGTCAAATCAACCATAACAGGTTCACTGCTTTTTGTTTCATCACAAGGAGCAAGAGACGACCTTTGCTCAACCGTCGTATTAGTAAAAAAACGTTGGCCAGACGTATTAGGTTTGGAAGTCACTGAACTATAAGTTCGGCTTTTACCGTAATTGAATTCTTGCCCATAATTACCAGTAAAACGATAATTGCCAACATTACTGGTGTTATTGTGATACCTTTTGTTGACAAAATTATCGTAAGCAGTATGATTTTGATAAGCGGTGATATCCCGCGTTAGTTTTGAAAGCTTCCGCCCTATAATTTCATTAGAATGATTCTCAACCTCCATACATAATGTGTTAAAAAATTCAGAATACGTATCACCTAGAAACATGACTTTTAAATTAGTTTCGATGCCAATTATCTCATCTTTAAGAATGCCCATTTTCACATTATTATTGTCAATGAGCAGACTAAGTAGGCGCAAGCCTGCATCATTAAAAAAAGTTACAAGGTTCTCAAAAAACGGGTCGTCAGCAAAGACCCCATTTGGACATTTAAAAAATCTTAGTCCCTTAGGGACTATGTTTAATTCTACACAACGTAAGAAGTAACAATTTTCAAGTTCAAGAGAACGATACCTCTTAAGAAGCTTTAATAGTAGCTCACGCTTCTTGTTAATGTCAACAATGCTCGCCTTCTTTGGATGGTAACCAGACTCATGGAATGGATTGTCAGAGGTCTCCAGTAAGCGTTCCACAGAATTGTAACCACAAGTGTCAACGCGTGGATTCGAGCGTTCTTTGCCCAAAAACTCATTTTTGTCAACACCGACTGTGCTGCCCAAATCAACCACAGTGTCCATTTCCTCATACACTTCTTCATCGGGACTCGAGGCATTCGCCCCTGCTATCGTATCGTGAAAACGGTCACACTTACGTTGCTTGCTTCGTTCGTCAGCGTTAGATACCAAGATTTTAAGGGAATTCTGAATCTCCATCAAAGTGGAAACCAACAGGTTATTAAAATCAGCATTATTGTTAGAGTTAACATTGTTGGATGATGGTGTTGGATGAATAGAAATGTCCAACAACGGGTCTTCGTTAATGGCTTCATTAACCTCGGCCATGGCAATAACAAAGAAGGTAATTTAGATTCTGCTAATTTATTTCTTTCTGAAATCAATTATTTTTCTGCTTATCTTCAATTCACTAAAGGCTGTGTTGGTTTAGAAGTTAATTTTTTAGATGTATCTCTTTGGTGGGATTTAGAAGATCATAGAATACATAGTTGTATTTTCCGTAAGGAGACGTTTAACAATAATTATTTGCATTATACAAGTAACCACCCTAGATATATTGTTAAAAATATTCCTAGAGGGCAATTTATAAGAGCAAGCCGCATGACTTCTAAGTATAAGGTTTTTATTCATGAGTTAGAATTTATTATTAAATTGTTTGTTGATAGGGGATATTCTAAACCTGATTTATTAAAGGTTAGTGATGAAATTAAAAACAAATATACTAATGATTATAAGCCATTTTTGGATTATAAAACTGTTAGAGATTTGAATTTTGATAACGTTTCTTCTAATAAAAATATGAACACTAATTTGATTTGTACACTTGAAATGACATTGGACAGCCAGCACATTCAGCAAATACTAAGAAACAACTGGAGAATTATCAGAGGTAATTTGGAGCTTTATAATGTGTTGGGAGATGGACCTTTTTTTGTTTCAAAGAACAATAATAGTTTAAAGAAAATGTTAGAGTTTCATGCTAACAATTTGGTTATTGTTCCTACTGATAAAAAAGGAATGAATATTTGCCAACAATGTAACATTTGTCGTTACATTTCTGAGGGTCCTTACATCAGTATTGATACTTATCAAAAAACTATAGCAGTGCCATCCTTTGCTAATTGTAACACCAAAGGTGTCGTTTACATCAGTTTGTGTTCTGGTTGTTCTGCTTTTTATGTGGGGATGATGACTAGGCATCTAAAAGTACACATTAGAGAACATCTTTATGCTATTCGTCAAAAAGATGCTACTAATGCCTTGTATAGGCATTCAGTTAGTTGTTCTACTTTTAAGAAATTTGTTTTTTCAGTTTTAAAAATTGTATATTCTGATCTCAGAGGGGGGGATTTTAAAAATTATATAGAACAACGTGAGACTTTGTGGCAGATTAAATTGAAATCCGATACACCACCGGGTTTGAATGACACTATAAATGTAAAATGTTTTTTAAAATATAGAGGTTTGTCAGTTAACAAAAATGCAGACATTATTTCATGCTTTTCTTAAACACTGTCTCTTTAAAAAGTTTTTCAATTATCAATTAAGTTAATTATTTAATGATTATTTGATTATCATTGGTGTATATATATCTTGTTTTTAGAGATGTATTTTAATCTGATGAAGTCTGTGGACGAAAGCGGATAATAAATGAGTGTACGCTATTTTTTTCTATTATCCTTGACTGTGGTTTATTTTTTGGATTTTACAAGTTTTTTTGCATATATACCCCTAGACATAGCCAGCTAACCTTCATACATGTCACCTGGGTGTTCTGTAGTACCACAGGCTCATACATACATACAGAGGAGCTTACTTGAGTTCTGGCACTAGGTCCCTCACAAGCCTACACATTACTTTATCCCCAACAGATTCACCTATCCTATGGGCACCAGGTAGTTATAGGACCTTCATGTGTCTACATATTGCACAGACATAGGCAACACATAATGTGTGTGTGACATTATCAAATGTGGAGTGTGGGACACAATTTGTAGTAATGTGACAGTTGGCAGCACATAGCATGCCCATGGGAAGTGCAACACACATGACTTCTTCTGTTTTGCTACTATGACACCTTTGTGTGACATTACCTTAGCTTACAGTATTTCTCATAACATTAAGGTGCTTTGGATGTGCAATAATGCTCTTTGCAATCAGTACAGAACTGTATGACATGTTTCTTGTCCTACAGTCTTGGGACATCTTTTCACTGTTTCAGTTGTTGTCACAGGTTACACCTTGGCAAACATGGACTGCAACCTACAGGGTGATACAGACATACCTCTCAGCTGTGCAAATTTCCACAGAATGTCCAGATGCTTGTCTCATATTCTTGGTCTATTTTCTCATAAACCTGTGTTTTTCTGGCAAATCATTGCCAAATCATTGCAGGTTGATGTCAATAAATAATGGCAGACATTATGATTTGCAGACTTCATTCCTTTCCGATTATCTATGCTAATGCAAAACATGTCATTCTATCACCTTTATAAGTTTGTAGGAGCAATATTTGACAAGTGTTCCTAGTATGTGGCCTTTGGCATCCCGTTATTTATGGCTTTGTAAACATTTCTTGCTCTAAGAGCTTGGGAGGTATGGGTACAGATGGTGGCCCAACCTCTGACCTCTGCATATGTCTGCAGATTGTCCTGATGTCTGACACATAATTTCTTTCTATCTGTCATGAACTTGTGGTTTTATGTCCAATGTTTTGGAAAATCATGACAGACTGACATTGCAAATTAATGACGGATATTGTCATGTAACAATGCATACCCTTTGGTAGGAGAATTCAAATGCATGACCTGTTCTGCAATTTTCCGTGTGTGACACAGCAATATGTGAAGGGTGTGCTCAATGTTTGTTGTTCCCCCAGCTTTCCATATGGCTTTGACCAGATGTCTTTCTGTAAGTGGTTGAGAGGTATGCTGGTACACACACACACACACACACACACACACACACACACACACACACACACACACACACACACACACACACGTGCATGCACACGCACACACACACACACACACACACACACACACACACACACACACACACACACACATTCATGACCTGTCCCTGCTGATAGTCGATCCTCTATCTGCCCAGTTTTCCAATGATTCTTGTAGATACATAACAGAAACACCACAGAGGTAATGTAGTAGGTGAACAACTGCAGGGGCTGTGGTGGGCTCAGAGCCCCTTAACATGGTAGAGCCACCTGAAACACACACACACACACACACACACACACACACACACACACACACACACACACACACACACACACATGCTGCTGCATGGGACATGCTTTGAAACACACAAGCACACAGAGTTGACACTTCTCCTATTAGATGACCCACCTATCTATTTATGTACAGTACACAGTGATATGATGATTGCATGCACTACAGTGCCTTTGTGTTAGACACTATGTAACTGTGCTTGTAAGGTGGATGACATCTGTAGGGACTGCAACTAGGTTGGCAATGGAGGAGTTAACATGGTGGAAGAGGCACACAAAATGGTATAACCATTGCATACACACAGTAAAGACAGCCACAGGGGATATGCATACAGAACCATATACACAGTTGCCAGTAGATTACTAACCCTACATATCCACTTGTATGTACTTCAGTACTATGTACACATTATATGCACCACTGAGATTATTTGCTGGGGACATAACATACTACCTCTTACAACAAGTAATCTTGGGAATGCCTTCATGGATGGTGGGATAAAACACCCAAAATAGTGACTGGTCTCATATATTGCTTTTACTTACCTGGACAAGTGATAGAGTAATTGACTTTGTATCAGCATGATATTTCAGAGAGGTATGATGGCTGATGCTGACATGTCTGTCACTATGGTAACTGTGATATATTTGCAATGATTACTCGTAAATGCCCATTGTTAGGGGACACAGACCACATATAGGTTGCAAACATCTGTATATTCCATATATATCTGTACAGACGGCTGGTATGGCCTGTATAGTTAACATGGTGCATGTAAGGCAGATGCCATTAACTGCCTCTGTAAAGAAATGACATGGGGAGGGAGTCAACAGGCCTTAAAATGGTATAAGCAACACACACAACAGCCACAGGGGATATGCTTCACACACAGTACTATAGTTGGCAGTATTGAGATTAGAACACCTACCAATCTAATTATTGGTATTGCACAGTTACTGCACACACCACAGAACTTATAGAACTGAAGAGTGTGTACAGGTACTTCTAAGGTGGATGACATCAGCAGGCCATCTAAATTTGGGCAATGGGAAGTTTACTGGGTGAAACATGCCTCAAAATGGTGTAACCCACATCCCCAGAGGACATGGTTCTCACCCAAACACACTCAGAGAATACAGTTCTCCTACACACACACAATCACAGTTGCCAGTATTAGGTTTGGAACCCCTATTTATCTAGTTATTTGTACTGCAATGTTAGGAAGTTATTGCACGTGCCACAGAGCTTATAACATTGAAGAGTGTCTTAGGGTACTTCTAAAGTGAATGACATCAGCAGCCCTTGTCAAGTATGGCAATGTGAAGTGTACTGGGTGGGAAAGGCATCAAAACACTTTAACCTACAAGCACACACACTTACAAACACACACACATTTGCCAGAACTGAGAGTGGAACCCCTGCCTATTTAGCTTTTTCTACTACACTGTTATGTAGTTATTGTATGCGCCATGGAGCTTATAGGGCTGAGGGATGTCCAAAGGTACTTCTAGGGTGAATAACATCAGCAGCCCTTGTAAAGTATGGCAATGGAAGTGTACTGGGTGAGAAAGGCCCCAAAATACTTTAACCTACAAACATACACACACATTTCTCAAAACTGAGATTAGAACCCCTGCCTATCTAGTTATTTGTTCTACATTGTTATGTAGTTATTGCATGATCCACAGAGCTTATAGGGTTAAGTTCTGTCCAAAGGTACTTCTAGGGTGAATAACATCAGCAGCCCTTGTAAAGTATGCAATAGGAAGTGTACCGGGTGGGAAAGGCCTCAAAACACTTTAACCTACAAGCACACACACTTACAAACACACACACATTTGCCAGAACTGAGAGTGGAACCCCTGCCTATTTAGCTTTTTCTACTACACTGTTATGTAGTTATTGTATGCGCCATGGAGCTTATAGGGCTGAGGGATGTCCAAAGGTACTTCTAGGGTGAATAACATCAGCAGCCCTTGTAAAGTATGGCAATGGAAGTGTACTGGGTGAGAAAGGCCCCAAAATACTTTAACCTACAAACATACACACACATTTCTCAAAACTGAGATTAGAACCCCTGCCTATCTAGTTATTTGTTCTACATTGTTATGTAGTTATTGCATGATCCACAGAGCTTATAGGGTTAAGTTCTGTCCAAAGGTACTTCTAGGGTGAATAACATCAGCAGCCCTTGTAAAGTATGCAATAGGAAGTGTACCGGGTGGGAAAGGCCTCAAAACACTTTAACCTACAAACACTTATACATACACACACATTTGTCAGAACTGAGATTGGAACCCCTGCTTATCTAGCTTTTTGTACTATAATGTTACATAGTAATTGCACGCACCACAGAGCTTATAAGGATGAGGGCTGTCCAAAGGTACTTCTAGGGTGAATAACATCAGCAGCCCTTGTAAAGTACATCAATGGGAAATGTACTGGGTGGGAAAGACCTCAAAACACTTTAACCTCCAAACATACACACTTACACACATACACACACACGCACACACACACAGACACACACACACACACACACACACACACACACACACACACACACACACACACACACACATATTTGCCAGCACTGAGATTGAAATCCCTGCCAGTCTAGCTTTGTGTACTATATTCTTATGTAGCTATTGAACATGCCAGAGAGCTTATAGGGCTAATGGCTGTCCATAGGTACTTCTATGGTGAATAACATCAGCAGCACTTATAAAATAATGCAATGGGAAGTGTACTGGGTGGCAAAAGCCTCAAAACACTTTATCCTACACACATACATACTTACAAACACTTATACACACACTTGCCAGAACTGAGATTGGAATCCTTTCCAATCTAGTTTTTTGAACTATACTGTGATGTGGTCATTGCACATGCCACAGAGTTTATAGGCCTGATGGCTGTCCAAAGGTACTTTTAAGGTGACTGACATCATCAGGTCTGCTAAAGTAGAGCAATGGGAAGTGTAGTGGGTGGGAATGACATAAAATCTTTAACCTACAAACGCACACACCCATTTGCTAGGACTGAGATTAAAACCCCTATCTGTTCAGTTATTTGTACTACAGTGTTACACAGTTATCTCACACACCACAGAGTTTTTTTAGGGATGAGAAGTGTCCAGAGGTACTTCTTAGGTGAATGATATCAGCAGATCGTGTAAGGTAGAGCAATGGAAAGTGTACTGTGTAGGAAAGGCCTCTTAATACATTAACCTTCAAACACACACACACACACACACACACACACACACACACACACACACACACACATACACATACACACACACAAAGGCAAGTGATGTGATTTTATAACCCCTACCTCAGTACTATTACAATGGAGCTCACCTTCATACTAGAACATGCAACTGTTTACAACTGGTATGCAACTGTCTGCAGCACAACATCACTCTATGCATTTCAGGGTATCCCTGTCTATGACTCACTCTCTATGTATGTCTCCCTGTGTGTCTCTCTCTATCACTGTCTGTCTCTCTCTTCCCCATGTCTATGTGTGTGTATACTTGAAATATTGTTATATGTTGCCCATATATATGTCTGTGTATCGCATGCAACAGATACAGATATATCAGATATGGCCCACCGACAGCTAGCTGAGGGTAATCATGTCTGATGGGTGTGGTTAGAGTCAATTAAGGAGTACATAGCTGTCTGCATGCAAAGACATCTATGCATAATACAGTTATATAGTCCAATGTGGGTTTAGACATGGGCTGCAATTATCTGAAGTGTAGGAGCATGCCCAGTATGACCTTCTATAGTAAGAGTGGAGCTCCATTCCAGAGATAGTTATTCTCCGATCTGGGGTTTTGTGTGCTACAGCCATACATCTCAACCTGCTAGTGCAAGGAATCTGGAGATAGCCTGCCAAAATGGGGGGACAATGGTCCAAACATAGGGAGATACTGTAAATGTTGCTGTTATTAATGTGGAAAGTTACTAGTGTAACAGGGTTTGTTTTAGCAGACATGTTCTGACATATATGACATCTGACACTGAAATGTATTGTGTCATTACTTATTGACAGAAATCCTCAGATCATCACAGTAATTTACTTGAGAAATATGAGATATATGATGCACAGACCAAAATTATGAGCCAAACTTTAGACATTCTTGCCCAATCCGGCCAGCTGAGATGTGTGGCTACAGCCAATTGGCTGATGAAGCTGTGTAAACAGTCCAGAACCTCAGTGATACTGGCTGGGGATCACCTGCTTGTGTGTTATTCTTCTTAATTGAAAAATCAAATCCTGGTGTGACTCATACCTCTCAACATATAGTTTTCTGCAGAATGTCCAGATGTCTGTCTCATAATTTTGGTCCGTTTTTCATAAAATTGTGGTTTTCTGGCAAGTTAGTGGCAAATAATTAAAGACTGAGGTTAGAAAATAATGACAGTACATTTGAGTTTCAGACTTCATAACCTTCAGAAAATTTATGCTATTGCAAAATTTGTTATTCCATCAACTTTCTAGGTTTGTGAGAGCAATATTTAAATATCTTCCCTATTTTTGGGCCTTTGTCCCGCTTTTATTATTTACCTTGCCCAGAATTCCTGCTCTAAGAGGTTGAGAGGTAAGGGTGTGAGTACAGAGAACATTCTACTGAGCAGAGATGTCCATTATATGTGTGGCATAGTCCACATAGCACTGTAATTTCCAGGTATGTCAGTGGTAGAACAGTATAGGGTAATGTGGTGACACTCATTTGTTTATAGGTTGATAGGTTTATATGAGATTATTAGGCTATTGGCCCTGAAGCTGTTATAACCCTTACAGATGAGGGTGTAGCCCATGTAAAACATGTCTGCACCCAGACCCCCATACAGCAAAGACACAGTTGGAATCACAGGACAGTATTGTCTGTTTCCCATGCACTTATACAAGGAACACTTCACAAGGGATATTGAAGAACTTGGCTTGACGTGGACAGGGAGTGTATTCCAGAGATGGGGGAGTCTGTGGGACATATATCTGTCACACTAACAAGCCCTATTGATATCACAGATCAAGTTGATGCTGCGCCTACAGGTTGATTGAGTGGGCCTTGACTTCCAGCCCATCAAGGCAGGATTTGGATTACTTTCTATGCCAGACAAAGTTCACCTCTGGGGAGTCTGTATGGAACTGAGTAGAGGAACAGTGTTGTTAGCTTATGTGTGTAGGGTAGGTGTTTGGGGTCCTGCATTCACCCTGTAAGGAACCTCTGTGGTCTCTCCAGCTGCTGCATGTGCTTTGTGAGATACATGCCGAAGGTGGCATTGTACAAAATAATTGGCCTTATAAGGTTAGAATACATGGATCTTATGACTTCTTAGTCCCTGGATGAGATACCCTTACTTTTGTGTTGGCCCATCTATGAAGCTTTCTGTATAATGGAAGCAAAATGTTGCTCAGACTTCAGGTTGCTATCAACCAGGGTGGCCAAATGCCTCACTACTGACTGTGTATGTAGGACATTGTTGTTCATGTGATAATATGTGGGGATGTCAGTCTCCCCGAAGGGGATGATGATGCATCTGCAGGCATTCAGCTTGAGGCCATGTTTCTGGGAGCAGTCATTTATTTTGGTGAGACCCTGTTGTAGGATGTCCACATCACTTTGGGTATTGATGACTGTTCCCAGCTTGCAGTCATCTGCCAACTTGGTCAGCCATAGGCCAGTGTTTTTGGTCTACACCTCAGGGAACTCTATCCCATATACCAGAGGCCCCCAGACCAATCCCTGGGGTATGTCACTCATTACGGATATACTGCTTGACTTGGCTACCCCTATTATGTTTATGTGGGCTCCATCAATGAGCCAGTTTGCTACCCATCTGGTAACATATGGATTGCTGCCTAGTTGACAGAGTTCATGTACTTTGGCCAAGTGAGGAATAGTGTGTAAGGCTTTGGCCTAGTCAAGGTGGCCAGAGTGCACCATCTTTTCATCATCCGTTCTTTTGTTGGCTGTCTCAGGAAAGTCATCCGGAGTTCACTGACATACCTCCCCTTGAGAAAGGCAGACTGTGTGGGGTCAAGTATTTAGAGTTTGCTAATGTTCCTGTTAATGAAATCCAGAATAATACATGATGATCCATAATGATAATACCTCAGACAATTTGTGTTGCTATGTTATTATGAGGCTACATGACATCTGTACAGGCCCATATATAACAGTCAGACATAGGCCCACACATGGGGACAGGGTATTAATACTGCTCTTGCAAACATAGACAATGGGAAGACCGGTTTGTTATAAGCTTGCTTTTTCTTACAAGTATGACGTCTGCTTCTCCACTGTCTGCCATTGATGTTTTGACATGAACCTTTCTTGTTTGGCACATAGTTTGGCTGGCAAATGTAATGTTCGGACAAGCAGAAGAGATATACGAGGCATAATTTTGATCCTTCTGTGACAGCCTGTCATTCTAGGGGTATGGATGGCGGCCAGTGACTTGTTGTCAGTGTTGACACAATAAGGTGGCAGCCATTTAACACCTGACTGTACACTGACTTTCAGGTACCTGCTGTTCTGCTAGGTACTGTGTAAGTCACTCTGAGCTGTGTACTGTCCATATGTGTCTCCCCCTGTCCCTGACTTGTCCAGCTTTCCTGCAGTGACAGATATTGACTTCTGGACAGTGTATACAACTCCTACTGTAGGTGTAGTTGCATGCAAAGTAGTTGGCACAGAAGGTCTTGGAACATGGACCCTGCCAACCAGAGTATTGTACCTATGCCACTAAGCCACAACAGCCAAGAACAAGTGTTGCCCACCTCCTGACAGTATTACCCACACATATACAATGCTCATTGACTGCTTCATATTGTGGACATGCAACAAGTTATTAAGTTGATAGGGACAGCCCTGGGAATGTGTGCATTGCTGCTATTACCATGTAAATATACAAGTTACTGCATTTCAATGGGGAAACGGGTGGTTTGGGGGGGGGCATACCTGTCAACTGCATACATTTGCACAGACTATGCAGATGTTGGCTTTACTTTTTGGTTCCTTTTAGCATAGTGCTGTGCCTGTCTTGGAGAATACTGGCATATTACTAAAGACCATAGGTTAGAATGTAATGGCAGGCATTTGAGTTTCATACTTCCTACTCCGCAGAGACTTCATGCAACTGCAAGACCTGCTGTAATATCACTGTGTAAGTCTGTAAGAGGACTATTTCACCATTGTCCCTATTTTTGGGCCTTTGACAGACATTTCTTAATGGTTTTCTATGGCTGACTTGCTGGGAGAGGCTGAGGGATGAGTATGGGACCCCATCATTGACATCCATGCATGTGACCTATGACCCCCTAGGTTATTTGTCCCCCACATACACTGCAGTGAGTTTTGTCACCTATGGGACTACTGCATACTCTGTGGAAGCTGGTATTGGTCAGACATTTCCTGTTGTCCCACATAGCTGTGAGTTGTTTGCTGCTATCCCAGTAGGCCACCCCATTCTCTTGCATACATGCAGCAACACCTGAGATATACTTCCAAAATGTACTTCTCCATTCATCTATTTTTAAGAAGAGTGATTTACCTTGTGCCTGCGGCAGTTGTGAGGACGGTGCTTGAGGGCTGACTCTGTCAGATGCATGCAGTACACTGCCTATACATGGTAAGGTACAGGTAGTGTGATATGTGTGTGGCATCCATTTTACTGTGTGCGCGAGTTGGAGAGAGGTCAGTCTCTGGGTTCCTAGGGTGTCCGTGTATAAGCTATGCATTGCCTCTTTACCAAGGCCAGGGCATACTAGACATTCCTACATCTGCCTACAGGGGCAGGCTCAGGGGGTTCCTCACCTGTGGCGACCTTGACAATGGTGGGGGGCTGTGTGCCCCTTCACTGTGATGTTCCTGCCACAGCTGTTTCCACAGGATCATATTGTGTAGCATGGCACACTATGAACATGTGTGCACAGGTGGCAGGAGAGTACTGCAAGGCTCTACTAGAGATATGTCAAGGCAGCAGAACCGTGACTTGAACATCCCAAACACACACACTATAATGTTCCTAGTTTGTGTGTGTGCCTCATTGTGGCATTCCTCAGTAGGTGGGTGTGCATTTCTGTTGGCTGTCATCATCCACAGTTCCAGTGCATAGCCAGCATCCCCACAAGATGGCCATATGGGATGTCCCCCCTGGAAAATGCCTGGTACAGCTGTGAGGCATGCCAGATGTGGGAGTTGTGATAGCTGCCAGGGCTGCCAGCACACACATACATGATAATGCCCTGGGCATTGCACACAACCTGGCAGTAGATAGAGTTATAGCCCTTGTGGTTGACATACACTTTATCATCTTCACCAGGTGGTCCTTTCATGTGGATGTGAGTGCCGTCTATGGCACCCAGTACCTCTGGGTAGTCTGCTACATGGTGGAAGAGATGCATATTGTTGGTCATCTCCTCAGGTGTGCTGGGGAAATAAATGTGCTTACCAGCATGTGGTAGCTTGGCATCCAGGAACTGGTAGAGTACCCTGGATACAGATGTCTGTGTGACCCCCATAATGTCTCCAGTAGGTCTTTGGAAATTACCTGTAGCTAGTATTTTTAAGGCTACACATACCTTGGTTTCAACTAGGATGGGTTCCCCTCTGTTGGCTCTGAGTCTGAGGTGAGGCTAGTAGAGCTCAGTGAGTTGTTGAAGTATGTCCCTGTCCACCCTGTAGCACTTTAGTATCTCCAGATCATGTATCCCCTGTAAGGTTACCCTGGGCTTGACCACTCTTCTCCTCCTCAGTGTGGGCTGGTTTTCAGCATTATCCTCATCGCTGCGCTCAGTCTGTAGCACATACAGATGTAGCAAAGTAGCAGCAGCCCCTATCATTTTGTCAGTTAAAATTTCCAAGTGTGTACACCAATGGTGCAGAGTCTGTGGGAAAAAACAGACTGAAAGCTGTTTGCATACTTTATACTGTTGTGCTGCAGATGCTACCTGTGTGACTGGCTGACTATGATACATTCCACCTACCAGCTATATTACCGAAGGGTTTGAATGGGCTACTGTGAGCGGCAGAGTTCGTATTAGTAATTTGTAGTTCATTTCCTTTATTCTGCTATTTCCTTTTTTCTCTATTTCCACTGTGTTTAAGCCCCATTGCAAGCCATGCAAACTGTTTTAGCTAGTGTCAATATTGCTGAGTAGAAAAGGCCCTCCCCTGGACACAAACATGCTTATCATTTCTTGAACCAGCTAAGCAGCCTCAGACACACACCCTTACTTAGCTGTGCTTAGCTGAGTACAAATAGGAGCCATGGAGCTCCAGTGTGCTTACACCAAGCATGACACACCCCATTTTCATGTCAGCTGCTTCTTCTGCTTACACCACCACATTTTAGCTTCTACATGGTTAGGTACCTATGGACACAGTCTCCCATTTTGCTATTCAATAACTTTAGCTCGTTTTATATACCCCTACTGGCTTATACCTTAGTTAAACCACTACACTGGAGTCGATGTTCTTAGCAACCACTGTTACGTGTTATTATTATGAGTTTTCATGCTGCACACTATTATGGCAACGTTTATGTTTCACATTTAATTGACTTTTTAGTGATTTTGTTTTATTTTCTGCAAGATCGCTTTTGTGGGCCACTGTGCTCTGCTTAAACAGCCGGAATTAGACAAAAAAATGTTTGATTTTTGCAGTTTTAAAACACTCTGTTATGCCAGTGGCCATAGGTTTTGCCATTGGCATGCCTAATAAACATAATACATGCTTTACTTTGAGCTGTCATGCCCCATTTTGATTTTTGCAGAAATGTACACAGTTACTAACTACATGCATTTATGCTGTGGACACAGCTCCAACACAGATGCGTGTCTGCTTGCTGGATCATAAATTTACCTCATTTGCATGGTTTTCACCAGCAAATAAGGTGATTTGCATTATACTATTGAGTCCATGCTGGAATAGTGCTGGGAGGCTCATGCATGCCCCCAGCCTTGTTTACTGGATCGCACAAACTCAAAACTCCATACTCGAGCTGTACCACTATGCTTACACATATTAGTTCCATGTAAGCTTTATTAAATCCTGGGGACAGTCTTTCATGAACAGGTATGTGGAAAGTGGATGTATTTGCACAAGCAGAATACAGTCTTCCTTGAACTGCTGCAGGGAAAGGGGTTGCATTTGCACAACTAGAATATAGTCTTCCACCAACTGCTACAGGAAATGGGGCTGTCCTTGCACAATGAGAATACAGTCTTCCACTAACTGCTACAGGGAAAGTGTCTGTACTTGCACAACTAGAATACAGTCTTCCACTAACTACTACAGTGAAAACGTTTGTACTTGTACAACTAGAACCCAGTCTTCCATTAACTGCTACATGGAAAGGGGTTGTACTTGTGCAACTAGAATACAGTCTTCCATAGCTGCTACTAGGAAAGGGGTTGTATTTGCACAAATAAATGCACCCAGGGATTCAGTAAACTCCATGTTGGAATAGCGTTATTCTGACATGGACAGGACTGTACCCATGCAAGCACAACTGGAGCAGTAGCACACCTTGCATATTCATGAAGGCATGCTACTCTTATGGGTTATTCACACACTGAGTGCAGGGGGGTGTTTAAACAGTGCACGCATATCTAACTTGCCCCCTGCAATCAGAAAGTGGCATACAGCACTTTTTTAACGTGTTTCGGTGTCTGCAGACACTGAAATGAAATATAAAGTGAGTATTTCAGTGTCCACGGACACTGAAATACATAGGGAAGCAAGAAACAATGCAGGGGGTGGGTGGCAGGTTCTGTCACCCCCCCCTGCATTGTAAAAGTGCCATGCAGCCATAGCTGTTAACTGTACAGTTTGCTACAGAATGCCCAGATGCCTGCCTCGCTTACTTCTCAACTTCCTAGAGCAAGAAAGCTGTACAAAGCCATAAATAATGGGGGGACAAAGACACAAAAATAGGGACATTCCCTAAATATTGCACTGACAAACCCAGAAAGCTGATAGAATAAAAGGTATGCAGTAGCACAGGCTTTCTGAAGGGTTTGAAGACTGAAACACAAATATCTGTCATATGAAAGTGCCATACAGCCATAGTTGTTAACTGTACAGGTGTCTGCAGAATGGCCAGATGCCTGCCTCACATACTTCACAACCTCCTAGAGCAAGAAAGCTGTACAAAGCCATAAATAATGGGAGGACAAAGGCACAAAAATAGGGACACTTTTCAAATATTGCACTGACAAACCCGGAAAGTTGATAAAATAAAAGGTTTGCAGCAGCAAGGATTTCCTGAAGGGTATGAAGTCTGAAATCCAAATGTCTGTCAGTATGCTCTAACTTAAACCAATGATGTTCTAGAAAACCACAGTCACACTTCCTAACTTTGTAAGACCAATAATTAAAATCTGTCCCTTTGTGTGCCTTTACAATTTCCCTTATTGTGACTGACAAGATACATGTAAATAAAGTGGATCTATGAATTTATATATTTGTTTCATTCTAAGGTATGTTTCAGCATTGCTGAGCAGGTGTGCATGTTATGGCCTTCTGTTCAGCATTGCTTAAACATCCCATGGGAAAGAAATAAAAATAGACACCTAAAGTTCTCACTATGAGAAAGCATAGTGATTAGAGTCCCAGATTTGTATGCAGGTGTTCATGGTTTGAGTACCAAGACTGGCACTTTATTTTTACATGGGAAAGCAAAGTTAAAATTATTATTTTTATTTTAAATTATGTAGTAATTGATATCTGTCAACCAGGGTAATGTAGCTGGTCTAAAATGTAAGTGTGAATGCATATAACATGTGAAATCACCCATGTATACATGTGTCCCACACAGTATAGTCAGACCCCCATGGTAATGTAATGAAAGCACATAGAAGGACGTCATGTAAAGTAAATCATATACACTTACTAATATGTCAGTAATGATTAATGAAGTCATAACCCAATATTTTTTTAAATGAAAAGTGAGCAATGGTAAGCAGTGCTCAGCTATGGTTAGTTGGTGTAAGCATTGCTTAAATGTGAATGCTAAGCAGCAGTCATTTCAGCTAAATGGATTTGTGCACTGTTAAGGAATGCTCAGCAATTACCCCTTTAAGCACTGCTCAACCCAGCTTAGCAGGTTTGTGCACTGCTTAACTGAGCCCAGCATTTCCAAAATGGCCTAACGACGGCAGAGGGTGGGAATATGGCCTTATTTAAACCATGTAAGTGGGAATACATCCATAACCTGTTCAGTTTGATCTCTGCAGGAACATGTCTGGCATTGGAGAGAGAGCATGCTTTTGGGCTCAGTACTGGGGCATCCTGAAGTCCAGGGTCATGGCTGGATTCCTCGTAGTACAACATGATGACAGACTGCTGCATGGCCAGTACCTGGGCTCTCAGTACAAAGAGGAGGCCTGAGACCATCTGGTATGTAACCTCACCAGTGCCACTGGAATCCCAGAAACTGGTGAGCAGGTATGGCATCATTATGCCGACCTAAAGCATAGGAAGGGGGAGCTCATGGCCCAAAGGATTCAAGATGCTTGCGACTGGCATGCTCCAGCAGTTTGTAAGTATCACAGATAGAGCTGCACCAAATACTAGCCTAAGTATGTGATAGACAGGTATGCATAATGTTTATTTCTCGCCTCTACAGATGCAGAAGTGAGGGCTATGAACATCGAGGCCCATGCTGACAGACTGACAAGGATGCACCAACAGGCTGGTGAGTACAGATCTATCTTGCAGTATATATTGCCATAAAGTAGGAGTACATTGTTTACTGCCAGTAGGTATAATGTGTATTGTGTCTAATGAATAAAACAAGTTTGTCATACTAATACTTATCCACAGGATGTCCATTAGTAAAAGTTTCATTTCACTGTAATAAAAATATACAACAAACTGTTGTGTTTACTCTGGTATGTTGCTATAGAAATAGAATGTGTACAGGTTCTTAACAGCAAATATGGTACTGACAGCATGAAATAACTGAGGCTGTTCTGGCAAACAGCTAGTATGCATTGCAGTCTTGTGTTAACCTTTGCTTTCCAGATTGTAGTATTTCAAAGGAGTAATACACAGTACAATAACTATCTGCCATGCATGAATCTCATGATTACAAGGTTAGACTGTCCAACCCAGAGAGTATTAGTAGAAAATCAGTCAACTACAAAACAGCAGTTTCCAAATAGCTCAGTGTGATGGAAAACAGTACTGTTGTTCATTTTACCACACCCAGACATGGTTTGAATCCAGGGAGTGATACTGAGATGTGTGCATATATACACAACAGAAGCCTTGAATATTTGTAGAAACAGTCCGAATGTGTTAACAGATATTTTCTCCACAGCTCTTACAGGTAAAGAAATGTGTAAAGTAGCCATATGAAGGCTATACTAATACACTATGTACAACTGTTCCACTGTCCAACCCCATATGCCTGCAAATGTCAGCAGGATGGGTACATACACCATGCCCTCTTCACGATACATGTCTCTCAAATGCCACGCTGTCATGGCTAGTGGTCACTGCTGCCAATCACTTTGAACACAGATAGGAATCCAAGTGAACTATGCTAGTAGCACACTCACACAAGATCATTGCAGGGTAACTCTTCTATGTCAAGTATGTAACCCTGACATGTACAAGCCCCCTCCAGTAAAGTAGCCACAGTGTACCCAATCTGCCAAATACCATTACAGGTTGACAGTCTAACAGGTATGTATGTGCCACAGAAGCTATGGGCCATAGGTAGATGTAAAGTTAGGGCAGATATGTAGAGTAATGAGCAGTACTGTTGTTGAAAATAGAAGCCAATACAGTTGTTCACGGACTTTCTATTCTCTACCCCCACCCATCATCTGCATCTAAAATTATTACTCATATACTATGGGTATGTTGTGCTCAAAAACTATTGTTGGGACATGTGTTCTGTTATTGTTCATGAATTTTATTGGTTGCATATTAACATACCTTGTTCAGATACCATTATTAGTGGCTTGTTGCCATCAATGTAACTTGCATGCCATTAAAATGCTTACTGTTGTACTATTTATGCATGTGTTCTGTTTGCTATGCAGCTGTTTCATATCTGTTGGTTTGGGTTAATGGGAACACCCATACATGCTGTTATAACTAATTTTGGCATAAGTTGTTCATGACTAACCAATATATCCTGGAAAACCACAACACCATAGCATGTTTGGGAAGGCTGACCTAGGTGGATCCGCCTGTCCCACCCCATCTGGCTGTGGCACCAAGCCCCAGCACATCTGGGACCCAACCCAGAACTTTCTCCTCTGCTGGTCCTGCACCACCTTCGGGTGGAACCACCTTACGAGGATGGGGTCCATCCCCCGAGCGTGGAGAAGAGCCCATCACCCGCTGTCAGTTCTGGGGTATGGTGCACAGTGTCAACCGCTCAGAGTTGGGTGGGCAGCTGTGCCAGATGAAGGGCCACCTGGTGCACCTGGAGGGCAGGCTGCCCCACTTGTCCAGCCCCCAGCACAGCCACCTTCGGGGCCATGAAGGTGCAGTGGTGACTGTCCATGGGTGGGGACCTCAGTCCCACTGTATTTATTTTGGGGGGTCATGGGCCTCTAATTCCCAGCCACTCTCCTCGTCCAAGGTGTTTACCCCCTCATGTGCCATATACCACCTCTGTCTGCTGCCTCGTGTGTCTTGTCTGTCTGCAAATGCTACCTATCCTACCCAACCTACCTCCTCAAACATAACCACAGCCCTTCCCCAACATCCCACTCTCACATAAACAAAAGGGTATCTGTCCCTCAAATAAATAATTGCCCCATACATAGGTCTACATTTCACTCCATGTACAGTGAAATTAATTAATCTACCCACAAATTATTCTCCAAATATCTATCCCCAACACCCCTCCATGTGCGGTGTGAGGCTGTAAATTCCAAATTCTAAACATTATTCACAGCTGTTGCTGCAGAAGAAATGTAAAGCTATGGTCCTTTCCTACAACTATCCTGCACATAACTAGCTAGTCTTCCAAATGTTTTACCCCTGCTTGCTCCCATTTCACCACTTTCATATCACCATTTTTTCTCTTCTTTAATTAAAATTAGCTCGGGTGTAAACGGGAGTAAGTGGTGCTAAATGAAGCTAAGAGGGTTTACCCATCTCTTAGCATTGCTTAGCTCTGTGCAGAACCATGCAAACCCTCTTACAACTGCTTAAAAGATACTCTCCTCAGCTGTCAAACTGTGCCAGCCCATCTGTGTATGAAAGTGCTGGAACTTACGGTGGCAGCCATCCCCAAGATTCCTGTACTCACTCTTTCTCTATCAGCCCTTGTTCTGCCCAGCAATAAGATAATCAGCCTCACCAAGTATCAAACCTAGGAAGCTGTGCATTACAATCATAGCAATATACTACTACACCATCTGATCTGTGGGAGCATGTAATGCTTTTACAAACATATCATGCATTCTGGTCATTTAAC